>NC_030105.2:633768-950652 GCF_900002335.3 Plasmodium chabaudi chabaudi
TATGTTAGAAATATTTCATAAACATAATTGTTAGATATTATTTATTCGAATTGGAAGTTTATTCTCGTGTTTTTGCTAAAATTATTATTTTTTTCTTTTGATATAACCAATTAAAAAATATAAATTACTTTAATTATAAACTTTTTCCCCCTGTCTCCATTGATGTATTATTTTATTGTAGTGGCATTCACACAACTATTGTTGTTATTACTGAAAATTTGACAAAAAATAATAATATCTCCCAAGCAGGTATATATCCATACAATACATATATATAATATACAATTGATCATAACATTTAAAAAGGTATGATAATTGTAAATATGCATTTACCTGATGATAATTTTTTTTTCGTATAAATAAATATATATGTATATATTAATATAAATTATTAGGGGATAAATGACTCTAAATCGATTTCATATATATAAATAAGGTTATAATGAAAATATAGATAAACCTTTAAAACAAATCGATATATTAAAATAAACAAAAAAAAGTATGAGGAATAATGATAAGCTATATATTTTAATATGCATATAATATACTATATATTATTGTAAAATAAATTATATGCGTATAATAAAATATAGGTATTAATAAATACGTGCATATCACCTCAATTAATATATTATATATATACTTCGTATTTAATATGGCAATTTCTCGTATATTTTATAAAAAATATATATTTAATTTTTATTAAAAAAAAATTACATTTTTTAGCCTTTCATCATAGATATAAAAAAAAATTGGAAAAAAAACAAATACTTTAAATTAAAGAATTATTATTTTTTGTCATTATAGGAAATACCATTTATTTGACTATTTCCTTTTCGATTTTTTCATTTTTAATCTATGATAAGTATGTATATTATATATATAAATATATATATTTGATTTATTTATTCTTTCTATGTATATTATTTGATTTTATATTTTTTAAATATAATAAATTTGTATTAAATGACTATAGGGGGTCACTGAAGTATTCTGAAATATAACCCGCGTTTAAGTTGCATATATATAATACTTATTTATATGCATATTGTTTAGAAGCATTTATTATATTCATGCTATCATTAAATTATATAGAATGAGAGAAATTGAAAAACAAATTTGAATAATATCAAAAGTTTAAAATAGAAAATTCGTAAATAATAAATAAATAAATTATATAAGGATTGTTAATATATATAAGCATATATATGTATATATGCACGAATAATGCCTCGATATTAACCCTTGTTATATAATTTTTTTTTTTGTGGGGGGAATAAATGATGTACGAAGATTTTAATACGCTGCCATTGATAAAATCAATTAGAGAAGACTCCATTGAGAATTTACATAAATTTTTAGAAGAAAATTATAAAGAATATGAAGCAGACGAAAATGGAGAGTTTAAAAAGAAAATTGAAATAATAGACAAACAAACACAATCAACACCATTATTTTATGTAACAGCAAGAAAAAATGACGAAGAATCAGTAAAAATATGTCAATTATTAATTGAAAAATTTGGTATATGCAACCCTGCATCAAAAGATTTAATGAAACAAACCTGTTTATTTTATGCAGCAAGAGAAGGGCATCTCCAATTATGTAAATATTTAATTGAAAAAGGATGTAATCCTAACGATGCAGATAATTTTGGTCAAACATGCTTATTTTACGCATCAAGAGAAGGCAAAACTGATTGTGTTGATATTATAATTAAAAAAGGAGGTAATCCAAATTTATTAGATTTAAATAAACAAACATGCCTATTTTATGCATGTAGAGAGGGTAGATATGATACAGTTAAATGTTTACTCGAAAATGGAGTTAATCCTTCAATAAAAGATGCCCAAAGAAGAACAGCTTTAACTTTTGCTAAAGGGAATGGCCATAACAATATTATTAATCTTTTAAAAAATGCTGGTACTTCAGCAAAACCTGGAAGTGTCGTACATACACAGGCCAAAAATGCAAGTAAGTTATAGAAAGGAAAATAAAATAAAAAATAATTTACGAATTTTCTATGTTTATAATCTCCCATTTTATTGCATTCGCATAGTTTTGCGGTATTTACATTTTTTGTGTTCTTTTTATTATTTTTGTTTGCAGAATTGAATACGGCTCATTCTATGGTCTCTGTAAAGAGTGAACCCCATGCTAACGCGAGTTCCAATGTGGACCCTATTGGCAGTGGTAACGAAAAAGAAATAAAATAAAATAAAATAAAACAAAACAAAAGGCATTCCCTATATATGCATGAACTAATTTTTTTGAACTTATCAGGTGACTCACAGCGAAAGAAGTACAGATTGCAATATCAGCCCTTAGAGGACGAACCTGAATTATGGTTAGATGCCCCTTTAATAAAAATAAAAGAATTCGAGCGTAAATTTCCAGATTTAGCCTTATGGCCGAAAAATGGGGATGTAATAAAAAATGAAAATAGTAATTTAAATGATGCATTTAACAAACAATGGTATTCAATAGCTAACCAAATAATTCAGGCATTAAGTAAATATGAAGGTGGTCATATATTTGAAAGATTAGTGGATACTAAAAAACAAAATTGTCCTGATTATTATGATGTTATAAAAAATCCCATGTCATTTAGTTGCATAAAAGCAAAATTAAAAAAAGGCCAATATTCATCCCCTCAAGAATTTATAAGTGATGTACAGCTAGTTTTTTATAATTGTTCTATATATAATACAGCTGGTACAATTGTAGCTATTACAGGAAAAAATATCGAGGCATATTTTAATAATCAATTAATTGTTACTGGATTTAACAATTTTGTTCAAAAAGAGAAAACTATTAATGAACATTTACAAAAAGTTGAAGAAGAAAATGAAAGATGGGCAGAAGAACATCCAAACAATGTAAAAGAAGAAAATAGTGAAAATAACAATGAGTTAAATCAAGTATCGGAAAATCAATTAAATAATGAAACGAATAACGAACAAAATAGTGAGGCCAATAATGACGATTAAATAAAATAACAAAACAATGAGAAAATGAAGGTATATATTATTAAAGAATAAATCGAGCAATTACCATGTAATAGCAATATGTTTTAATATACAATTGTTTTTTTTACCCATATTTTATATTGGAGTAAATGTGTTACTATATGGATATTAATATATGTGTATATATCACATATATAATATTGTGTGCATTGTGAAAATTTTTTATTATTTTGAAAATTCATATTATCAGAATATTTTGGGAATTATTTCAACATTGACTATTTAAAAAAAAAAAAAAAGTATATTTGTAATAAATATTTACATTTTTGAAGATATACATATTGCATATAGTTATATGTATAATATTTTATTAATTTTGTTTTTATTATTACTGTATTTGTGTGTATGTTGTTTTTGATAATTTAAGTAAATAAACTTATTTTTATTGATATTTAAAAATAAATAAGTATTTAAATGGATACACAAATAAATGAACAAATGATAGGGGAACGGGATAAAAAAATAAAAATAAGTGTAGGGACATTAAACAAATTTGATAGAACTAATAGGTATGTAACATTTTTTTATATTTTATAATATATTGTAAACTGTATTAAAATGGAAAAATGTAGGGCCATTCGAAAATAGGTATTTTTCCTTCATAATATGTATACACAATTAGAAAAGGTATTTTTTTTCTGTTTTAATATTTTCAAATTCTTAAAGTTCTAAGCTTAATTTGTTAACTTTTTATTTTACCATATTGGCATTTCGTATCAATTTATATTTTATTTGTTTTTTCTTTGTCATACAAGTGTATAAACCATGAAAAATGTATATTACTATTTTTCCATTATTTTTTTTTTGAAATTGTTTTTATGTAATTGCATATTAGCTATACCCCAAAAAACTCTTGGTAAAGGTTCACTTTCTTTAGCGTTAAACGAATTAAAAAATAATGTAGACAATAATTCTTTAAATATATTAGGAGAATTAAAAAATTCTAAGCCTTTTATAAATAAATCTTTTATACAAACAAATGAGAAAAAAGACAATGTTTTGTTATTAAAATTGTATAAGCAAAACATAGCTTCTGATAAATTGTCTACTTATTATGGTAAGATAGCAATAGGTGAAAATTCAGAAAACATATTTAATGTTTTATTTGATACAGGTTCAACTGAATTTTGGGTGCCTTTTAAAACTTGTAAATTTACAAAAAATAATACCCATAATAAATATGAACGTACGAAATCGTTTAAATATAAATATGACAATAAAGGGTTACCAAGTGTATTGGAGATAAATTACCTCAGTGGAAAGTTAGTAGGATTTGACGGTATGCCTACTATATATATTTATACCTCTTTTAAATAATATATTATGATTTGTTTTTTGGATATATTACTAACTAGTCAAATGGTCATGCTAATATTATTCATAAATGAGTAAATCAATCATATGAAAATAATTATACAGATTAATGCAAAATAAAATATTCTGTAATATGCGTCTCAAGTCTGTATATATCTATAGTTTTTCTCTCTACATATAATATATGATTACATAATGGGTGCTTATTTTAGGCTATGATACGGTTTACCTAGGCCCTGGCTTCGCCATTCCCCATACGAACATAGCGTTTGCCGTATGAAAAAAAGCACTATGCTTATAAAAATGAATAAAAATGCAATAAAATAATAATAAAACATCAAATCATTTGAACATTCGAAATAAAAATCATTTATTGGTTATAGACAAGCATAGATATACCCGTTTTGGAAAAATTCAAATGGGTAAATATATTTGATGGCATGCATACGCTGTAATATATTCCATTAGTTTATTTTTATTCAATTTGACTTATATACTACACATTATTGTTTACTCATTTATTATTTTTTTAATTAGGACGGGATAATAGGACTTGGATTCGAAAATGAAGATTCCCAAAAGCGCGGAATAAAACCCTTGTTCGACTTAAAAAAATTTTATGTTTTCCCTTTCCATTTTTTATAATTCACATCTAGTTTTATTTTCATTTATCACTTAATTTTTAATGGGGTATAAAAAATTCATATTTTTTACAAATATCTTAGTTTAGATCATTTAAAAGATGAAAAAATTTTAACAGAGAAAAATTACAAGAACATGTTTGGCTATTATATAACTAACACAGGTAAAAGGAATGCCAAATTATTCTATATATTTTTGTTTATTATAAGTTATGATTTTTATTTGTATGCATCTATTCTTGTTTTATAGGAGGGTACATAACACTAGGTGGAATAGATGATCGTTTTAAAAGAAGTCCTGATGAAAAAATTATGTAAATAAAAAATATATTTAACCATTGATTCATCTTAATTATTAAAAAGAATATTTAACTAAATGAAGATATATATCCATACATATGATTATACGTTTTACGTATTTTGGCGGATCTTCTATTTATGCTAGTTGGAGCCCAGTTTCAACAGAAATGGGGTTTTGGACAAGTTCGTATAAAAAAATGATATAAATGAAAGAAAATTCAGACGATATTATTAATTTCTTTCTTTTCAATATAATTTATGTATATGTATGTAAAATAATAATATTCATAATGGGGTGTTTTCCCCTATTTCTTTTCAAAATAGTTGACATTTTAGGAATACGAAAAGAAAAACAACCATATATGAATGAAAGAAGAGATGATGAGGTGATTGTAAAATATGAAGGATTTCATGATGGAAGTAATAAATCAATAGTTGATACTGGAACATTTTTAATATATGCGCCTAAAAAAACAATGGAAAATTATTTAAATGATCTGACAATAAATTCTTGTGAAGATAAACACAAATTACCATATATAATTTTTCAAATAAAATCAAAAGAAATTGAATCAATAAAAGGATTATCTGTTATTGAATTAGTTTTATCTCCTAATGATTATGTCATAGAATATATAGATGAAGTGAAATCAACAAAAGAATGTATCATAGGTATACAATCCGATGAAGACAATATAAATGGATGGACGCTAGGACAAGTTTTTTTAAAATCCTATTACACGATTTTTGATAAAGATAATTTACAGATTGGTTTTGTTCGAAATAAACAAAAATTAAATGATGAAACTTATTTAAATGAATCATTTCTAAGGGTTAATAAAAAACGAAATAAGAAAATGAGTTATAATGGACCACTAAAACTGTAAAGATATTGTTTTACAAGAAACAAACATCGATGTTGCTTCAATGTGTAGACTGTTCTAAATGAAAAAGAGCACATATTATATATGAATATAATATATTTTAGTTTTAAAAATATGATATATTTTTTGATTTAACTAGTTTAGCCTGTTTTGCATTTTTTTTTTGTTTTAAAATATAAAAGATCCTTTTTTTTAACCCTGTTTGCACACATATTAATCAAACGAAATGATGGCCAATTAACTACATTTGATAAATAAAAATTTTAATTAAAATGATAAAAAAAAATCGGTTGTGTCCAAGGTAAACCTATAGATGTAAAAAGATGCATTTTTAAAAACTTAAGAAAAAATAATATAGAGAATAAAAATTATATTAAAAAAAATATTTATAATATTAAAATGTTTTTTGTCTATGGAATATAGAATAAGCTATATGTATATATAAGATATATATATGCATATATAATAATAAATAAAATAATTTGGGGGTGTATATGTTTAACAAGTGAAAAAAAAAACGAAAAATGTGTAAATAAAAAAAATATTAGTTACTTTTTCTTTTTGGAAAAAGTAAATATAAAAGTAGCACCAATCGTGCGATTAAATAGTGGAATTGCGTATATAGATAACTATTATTGTATCAAGGAAACAGATGTTTATATATCATGTCAATCTTATTTTAGCATCCATCTCCTTTATTTGTACCACGATGTGGCATTCTTTTATAAATAGGGAGTGTGCATAGGCACACACGGTTATACGCATAAACATAAAAACATATACAAAAAAAAATTTTTTAATAATGCATATATATATTCGGAATAATAGAGTTATAAATAGTTTATAGGTTATCCAAATCTATATCTTGAATTTCTTGGTCAGCATATGATAATTCGCTAACAGGTGATATATTGCCATTCATTTTTGATGGGTTTTTATCTTTTTTTTGCTGTTCCCATAAATCTTTACTTGCGTATAATTTAACATACTCTGATAAAAAACGAATAAAAAATGATAATATATAATAAAGCATACTATTTATATAACAATCTTTTTGCAATAGCTCAAATTAACAAAAAATAATTTTTGTAGAGATAATTGGGAATATAATAATGGTCTACAAAAATGGCATTGTAATACCTTTTACTTTTTCTTCATAAATATTTTTATCTTTCATAAGTAGGGAAGCAGCATCACTGTTTAAGGGGTCAGATGGATTAGGGTAGGTAAGTAATTGGGGTAAGAATACTTCAAACACGTTTACAAGACCTTAGAAGAAGAAGGAATATATAATGTTACGATGATATAAGGATATAGGGGAATGAATATGCACAAATATTTATAATGTTTCTAAAATGCGTACTATATAAGGGCGTCCATGTTTGGTTAATAACATCTAAACACACAGATCCTGATGCTTCATCAACATTAGGATGTAAGAGTTTGTTGATAAATCCAATTGAAGGAGATGCAAATGGGTAATCATCTGGCAAAGTTACATGAACTTTCCATATTCCTCCTTCATAGGCAGCTATAATAGGAAAGGAAACAAAAAAAATGCACAACCATAAGTTATATAATGTTATGGTGTATATATAATATAAAAATTATAAAATATTAAAGAGTTTGAACTTTATTTATTTTATTACTTCCATTTGGCCCATGAAACATAACATCAAAATCTTGTGTACTTCCATTGTTTAATTCTAAGTCATACCCAGCCATAATACTAAAAAAAAAATAAAATGTATAATAGTGAATATGTTTGTATTAGTTTCTCCATGAGACTAAGACGAATATTATAACATAATTAAAGACGCAAACATTAGAGAAAGGAAAAAATGTAAGCACATAAAAGGAGGATAAAGGATAAATCAATATATATAGATAGGAGCATATGTAATATTTCAATTTTTAGCGTAATTTTTATTTTTATTTTTTTCAAATACTAACAGCTTGGTGAAGTCACACTGTTTTCGCGTCAAAGCTGCTTGGTGATTCATTATATATCCTATGGTTGTTTATAATTATAATTATATTTTATTTCGTTGTTTTAATATTCTCTACGTATTTTATCTTATAATGTCTTGATTTTTCCCCTTATTACTTTAGAAGTTATGGGAATAGAAAGTTATTATATCGTTTATCCTTTTTCGTTTTAATAAAATATTAATGTATATGAATCCCTTCTCTATATTTTTGTGAATATTTCTAAAGAGGAAATTATTTTATAATTTCAATTAATATTCAATTTGCAATAGTAATATATGGGCTCCCTCTTTTTCTTATACTTCTTTCTTCTTACCAATGTTTTGAAGCGATATCCTTTAAATGCTTTACACTATAATGCTTTTACGAATATAGGAGATATGGGTAAGATTAAAGGATAATTTTTTTAATTTATAAATTATAGTATAATGGATGAAGAAAAAATAAGGATCATTGATATTATATGCTATTTTAATTCTTCATTAGCACATGCATTGCATATATATTTATACACATTTGTATGCATGTAGAAATATATATAAAATAATATATTCACAATGTAGAATTAATTATTAATATACCGTTTGGGTAGCATAAAATAAAAATTACTAAAAAAAGGGAACGAAAAAAATATTATTTAATTATGAATAATGTTTTATTTTATACTAATAATTATATATATATAATATACTTTCTAATTCAATAACTGTAAAAAAAAATTATGTAATTAAAGTAAAAATAATCATTGAATCATAAGACCTATTTTATATTTTTATAAAAATTGGAATAGTTTGGTGATTTATTTTTAAGATATAAACTTATATACTTTTAAGTATAATTTTAATATGTTTGTCGAAATGTATGTTCTTAAGGGTTTTACAAGAACATGCTATATTATTATCAAAAGCATATTCATGCCCCTTTGGGGAAATTCTATATAGTCTTAATATATACATATACAAAAATACTATATATGTATATACCTCATTTCTAATTATAATAATATGCTTTTAATGGTCCCTTTTTTATTTCGATTTATACATAAAATAGAAAAGGCAAACACGCACACCCAAAAAAATGAAAAAAGAAAAACTTTTCGGGAAAATTATTCTTATTAGAACTTAAAAAAACAAAAAACAAAAAAAATACAACGAAGCTATATTGCGTCAATTAAACAGGAGAAACATGAAATTTTATTAATTTATACTGTTGGATTGTATATGCATGAATATATATATAGAGAGAGATATGTTCTTATGTAATGTAGTTATAAATTATAGTAATGAAGCTAAGCAAAATATCGGCATATATGCATGCGCACGAATATATATGTATATGAACTACATGCGTATATATTAAAAACAATATATAAACATAAGTCTTTAACTTTTAGCTATAAATTGCCTTGAAAATAATTGATATATATTTATAAAAAAAATAATAAGTGGGAAAAAACGAAAAAGAATAAAGGTAGTTATGATATATATGCAAAAGAAAAGTACTATATCTTTAAAGCGATCTCATCAATGAGTTTTTTTTCCGATATTTGTGTATATAAAAAATGTGTATAAATAATAAATAAATTAACTCAGCATAAATTTATGGCGAAAATTTATTTTCTATTAAGCTTCGTCTTATTATGATATTTTAAAAGTGATATAAATAAAAATTACGCATATATATTATATACATATTCAGAGGAGAATTGACAAATATAGCGCAGTGTATCATTGAGGAAAATAATTCAAAATAAAAATATATAAAAAAAGAAAAAAGACAATGCATTTATGTTAATATATTAATTGATGAAAATCAATAGATAAAGAAAAAAAAATATAATAAAAAATTAATAAAGTATATACATTATCATGCTAAGTATTTCTCATATTCAGTTATTATGTGTTTTTGTAAAATTCAAATAAAAGCACAAGGAGATATACTTATTCATATATTATGTGAATTTATCAGGTTTGCCACTTATTTCATAAGTTTTGAATTTGTTACAATTTTTGTATTTGCATTGTATAAACACACACAAATGCAATATATGCATGTGTATATGCACACATAGATAAATTAAATTCGAGGTATAAAAAAATAAATAAACAGGATATGTGGGGGGGAAGGGATATTTTCCACAAAAAATATAAAAGGCATATATGCATGCTACATTGGACATAAAGATTCACATTAAAACGAAAATTATATGCATGCGTAAAAGAAAAATATATTATATTTTTTAAATTCAAAAATGACCAAAAAAAAGTAAATACAATAAGATAAATTAGAAATATATTGACATTCAATTGATATTTAACATTATAGCGACATCATTATTACACAATTTTGAATGTGTGATAAGCATATTATATCCTCTGAATGTAATATTGTTAAATATTGTTACAAGCCTTTTTTGATATTTCATTATAAATAAGGCAATAATTAAAAAATTGAAACATTGGATATATGAATAAAAGAGTTGCTATATATCTTTAAGTATATAATATATAAATTTTAAAAAAAGACTATTATTTACTATTGTAATAACTATATGTTATATTGATATAGTATTTAATAAAATATCTAGATATATTAGTTTGGCTTTTGTGTAATCAAAAAAAAATTTTTAAAGCGCACATATATGTGTGCCTATTTGTACTTGGAGTTAAAAAAAATGAAAGTTATTTTATGATAAAAACAAAGGTATCATTGTATACATAAATATATATGCGTATTTTTCGATACTAGGAAAATGTAAGATGTTATGCAAATATTGTTTTGGGGTAACAACAAAAAAGGTATTAAACATTAACTAAAATGAAGTATATGTGTGTATATATAGAAAGAATAAGAAAAAACGCAATGATAATCAATGTATATAAATTATGATTATACAATAATATGATAAAAAATGCAAAGGCGTAATATTAGGAGGTTTCCCCCTTCACTAGCATATGCGAATAATATACATAAAATAGTTAGTATATATGTGAAAATGATTTGGTTATTGTTTTATGAAAGGTTAAATATTTCACATTGCTTATCAATTTCAGCATTTTAAAGCTCTTCCTGTTTCGTTGAGTTCTTGAACAAAGTTTTCGGCCCTAACAAAATCAGTAGATCCGTATATAATTTTTTTATTTATTTTTTCTTCCAAATCTTTTAATGCTGAAACTTCTATATAATTTCCACCACCAATAATAAATATTATACAATCTTTTATATTTTCATTTTTGATATATAAGTTGTTCATTTTAGTATTTGGTGGATTTTTCGGATCAATATAAATAAATTGATCATTTAATGTGGAGGGCTTATTTTCTATAAGCGTTTCAACCAGTTTAGTAATTTTTATTTCTCTTCTTTTAGGTAATAAATTTTTAGCTCCTTGTAGTATATTAAATCCTTTATCAATAAATATATTACTATATGTATTAAACTGTTGTTTAAAGGAACTGGCATTATTAGTAGAGCTCGAAAGAACATTGCCAAATCCATTACTAGCTGTACGATTTAATTGTGAATTAACATTAATATTAATATTCATGGATTTAAAATTTTCTAATTGTTTAATAAAATAAATAGCAGATGTATCTATATTTAATTGGTTTAACTGCTGAATAAATTGATCTACGGTTTGTGGATTTAAATTTCTTTTAGCTAGATATAAACATAAAAAAGCTCTATATTTATCATAATTATTTGCTTTTGCAGAATTGAATATATTATTCATATGCTGTATACACACTTTATCGTTAGAAGATTCAAAATCAAATTCATTTTCATAAAATCGATCGAGTTCTCTTTCTTTTATTTCTTTAATTAATTCGGTTAATATATTTGTATGCATATCTAATAATCTTTTATGTTCAGCCATTTCTGGTAAGATATTCATAGCGGACATCAATCCCCCTGTTATATTATCATTGTTATTGGCATTTTTATCGTTTTTATTTAAGTTTTTCATTTTTTCATTATATTCATTTAAACATTCACTTATATTATTTGCAACTTCTGGGAATGGTTTATTACAATTGTTTAAAAAAAATGAATCATTATTATCAATATCATAATGCTTCGTTACTGGTTTTTCAGAACCTTGTGGTGTATTACTACTCCCACTACTCGGTACTAAATTAATTTTATTCAATTTTATATCAAAAACATCATGAATTAATGCTTGATATGTCCAAGAATGTTGAACCATGACACTTAAATCTATATCTCTATCTGCTAAAATTAGTAATGGTCTTTGTGCATTTTTTGAATTAAATATATAATTATTTGTCGATCTTAAATTTAATAATTCATAAATATTTTTGTGTAACTTTTCTGCAATCATTTTAGAAGGATATGAATCATTTGATGAAACTCTTATAATAGGTACAACACCCAATGTGACTATTAATGAGACTAGGCCTTCTGTTATTTTGTTCATAACATTTTGTATTAAATTTTCGTCTGTTTCATGTAGTATTTTAAAGCAACGAGGCATATTTAAAGAAAATGTAGAACTAGATAAACTAATAAATTTTAAGTATCTATCTGTTATTTTTGATATATAAGAAACTACATTATTTTTTACGCACTCATTGGCAAAATATTCAAGTATTTCATTATCTATATATGAAACAAAATTGATATAATAACTTCCATACATATTGTTTATCATATCTTTTATAACTTTATCTATATTTTCTTTATTACTTCCAATAAAATAAACGGCATTCACTTCTGGTATTGTATTTCTTTCGTTGTGTAAATTTAAATTTAATGTTACACCATGGTGCCTTAAATTACCAATTTTTAATAAAGGGGCTAATATATTTTGGCCCTCCGAATCATATATTAAAACTTTCCATATTTTATCATGAGAATAGTATGACATATTACCACTATTATTTAGTCCATCACTATATTCATTTAAGTTCAGCATATTAATTGCGCTGTTTTTTTGTTCTTCTTGGATATTCATCGACATTGTCTCCCCATAAGCTTCTGTATGTATGTAATTATTTAATTGTTCAGTTTCTTAAAAAAAATAACAATAATAGGGGCACCCTTTTATCATATATATATACGCATGTATATATCTTTCTCTCTTCCCCCTCCTTAATGTAATTATCCCTTTGAATGATATTACTTTAGGGGGTACAAATATTTTCACTTATATTTCATTCAGTATGAGTCATCTTTTTACTTTATATAGATTTTACTCTCTTTTCCCTTAGTAATATTAAACAGTTTAAATATTTTATATTCCACTTGTTTATGTTTTATAGTTCACATTACTTTATTTTTTTTTATATTTGATTACTAAAATATTATTATTATATTTTTTCATAAAACATGATAATTATCCTTATAAAAAAATTTATAATTTCAGAAAAATACGTGGATATTTTAATGACAATAATACTACTCCGTTAATATTTTTTTTTATGCATTATTTCAATTTTATTTATGGAGTTAAACTGCCATTATGCTTATGCATGACGGCATTGTGTTCTTGTATGTTTCTAAATGCATGAACTAATAAACACAGTATAAAATATTATATTTACATATAAATATATATACATAAAAATATATTTTATCATATACGATGCTACTATTCTCAAAAATTGGAAAATTATTAAATTAATTATTTTTTTTTATTTACACTATATATAATTGTATGTATATATTAGCATGTATTACACTAAACAAATGTATACAATACATATATATAAATCTTCTTAACAAGTTAGAGTTCCTCGTTTATTACATTGTTCTTCTTGTAATCCTTTAATGTTACTTCGTAATATATTTTTCCAATATTTCCAATACGTATACCAATACGTCTGAAAGGGGAAAGCATTTTCATATATATAAATATTGTATATACATTTAGGTATGTTATATATGAAAATATTTACGTTAAAAAAACGGGGAAGAGAAGAAAAGAGAAATTCTATGAGAAAACAAAACAAGAAACATAAATAAAGGAAGAAAAAAAAACTAAAGCCTATTTTCAAACCTTAATTCACCAACGCACATTCCTATTAAACCCTTGTTTAATGGAGTAACATTATGCTTCCCAACCTTTGAAATTTTTTTAAACATTATCGAAAAAGAAGGTAAAACATATGTTAATAAGGAATTTCAAGACAGTAAATATGAGCATAGCATGATGCATAACTAAATAGCATATAAAAATTATTGAAAAAAACAGAATTAATATAACACACAAAATTATGAAAGCTCGTTTACTATAAATGTCTGTTCAGCGTAACCAAATTTATAACCCTGAGAAATTAGAGCATATCAAAAAAGGGGGAAACAAATATATATTATGTAAATGTATGTAATAGAAGAAAGGGGCACAGATATATAGGGATGCATGTATAAATATTACTGATAATACATTAGGCATAATATCTACCCCTGGTGCTATAAGTAACAATTTGTAATATGTAAAGAAAATATATGATCAGGTAATATAATAATGGATAATAATTGCACACGAATGTAATAAATATAGGAATAAATCATGTGTGTGAAAATAAACCTATAGGTAATTATTTTTTTTAATTAATATTTATTTTTTATGATTTTAATGGGAATACAAAAAATATATAATCCTTACAGAATGTCCTTATATGAATTGTTGCCAGGTCATTCAATTTTAAACCACATTCTACAGTTGATTTTTTCAATATACGAACACTATATTTATTTTTTATTTCATCGTCATTTAATTTGATATAAGTTTCGTCATCAGATTTTGCGATATATAATATAAAATAAAAGAAAAAAGAAAGATATAAAAAATTCATTCTGATAATAAATATATATATACACCAATTGATTGATATATATGTGCATATTATATTTATGTATCTAACATAATATATATTATTCTTTAAGTCTATTCGTAATTCATATGTTTAATTGTAAAGTTGCATCATTAGCATAAATTATATGATATAAGCATAATACATTTTTTTATTTTTAAAATATTACATTTTTCCTATAGCATCGTTTTTAAGACGTTGATACATATTTCTATATGTGTTCGTATTTTTTAGATTTGCATAATCTTATTTATTTTTATTATTATACATTTTATTTATTTTTTTGTCGATACACATTCAAGTACACACTACATATAATTTGTATACAACAATAAGCATTTGTGCATTTATAATTTTAATGTATATATATTATGTCCAGTGTTAGGCGCTAAATTAGTGTATAAAAGACGTATATATATTTTTTTTTTTATTTATTAATACTTATGAACGTATTCGACATATGTATGGGTAAATTGTATTTACGAAAGTTGCTCATTTAATTATTTATAAATTGCTTATAAATGAAAATTCATTTCTTGCTTACAATTATTTTCATATTAAAATGTTATATATGTGCAAAAACAAAATATAATAGCTATGGATCGTGGATGAATTTAAAGTACCCAGGGAAAAAAGAAAGATCAAAAAACTACCGAATAAATTTAATGCATATCAATAATGCAATTCCGCTAGAAAATATATATAGAAAAGTACACAATAATTTGAAGCGTAATATAATTTACAATGTAGAATACTGCAGAAATTGCTTTATAAATAGTTATTATAAAAAAACGAATATAGTAAAAGTTAGGCGCCTTAATAATTTATGGGCTAAAAAAAAAGGTGTCGGAAGTACAAAAAATGGTAGAGATAGTAATCCCAAAAATTTAGGTGTAAAAATATTAGGAAATAATTTTGCACACGCTGGTAATATTATTGTTAGGCAAAGAGGAAGGACGTTTAAACCGGGTTATGGAGTAAAGCAAGGAAGAGATTTTACTTTAGTTGCAACTAAATCTGGAAAAGTTCATTTTTTTAATCGTGTAGTAAGTATTATTGATGTTAGTACCCCTAAACAAATGACGTATAAAGATATTTATCAAGAAAATCCAACCATTATAAGTTTATCAAAAATGTGGACTTCTGCGGCTTAGAAAAATATCATTTTACATTACTAAAATAGTCAAAAAGTAAAAACAATGAAAATGAAAAATAATAAATATTATAAGTACACCCATAATACATTGTATAAAACTATACCATTTGCATGTATGAAATATTTATAAAAGCGCAGGGTATACATCATTTTCGTTTGTTAATTATACATACATATATGTACATATGTATGTATTATATTTTTTTTATGTTAAAAATAAATCTACAATTTATACTTGCTTTATATGAAAATGCATTTGCTGATATTATATTGTTTGTAGACATTATTTTTTTATCTTGCATAATATAGATATAAATTTGTGTAAGACAAATATAAGAAAAATAAAAGCAAAAATTTTTTTAATTTATTTGTGATTAAAAGATGAATTATATAAAATATTTAATATATTTTCGAAATAAGTACATAAAAAAAATTAATATAATATTCATGTTATATTAAAAAACTTCATAAATTGGTGATAATATTTTTTTAATTTAGCTATTTTTTAAAAAAAATTATGAACAGACATATTTTTTATTCGATTTATTTGATAATATAAAAATAAATATACATTACAACATACAACTATAGATAAAAACTAATTTTAAGGTAAAAACCAAAGAATGTATTGTTATTTAAATTCAAACTAATTTTATTCTTAAATTAAAGAAATGTATAATACTAAATGTTTTTATTCATAAACTTGCAGTTTTATAAATGTATAATAAAAAAAAAATAGCTTGCTTTAATATGTAGCTTGGAAATTACATAAGAAAAAAAAATGTGTATGGCTATTTATAGTTTTTAAATATAATAATACAATATTAATTATAAAATAAATATTTGTGGAAATCAACATTTTGGTAGTACCCATAAAAAATAATAAAAAGTATAACATTGTATGATTCCTGATTAAGAGAGAACTATGAATAGTGTGAAACATGTATTTTATTTATTGAATTGAATTTATTTTTTTTTGTAAATAGCTCATATAATTTTATGCAATCAAAAAGACAGGTAAAAATAATAATAAATAAATAAAACAGCAAGCCTAAAAAATAATAAAAATCGCTATTTTACCAACACATAAAATATTTTAATTATTGTTGCAAAAAGTTCTAACCGAAAAACGAAATAAAAAATGTAACGTTCTATTTCAAGTTAATATATTTGAAATGGTTCTTTTTTAAATATAAAATAATATTATAATTGAACAGTAATCAAAATATCGTAATATATCCAAAAAGCACAAAATAATGTACACACGCGGTGGGATGAATTATGAATACGCCAACCCAATGGCGTTTAACATGAATAATAGAAATATAGAAAGTATGTCTCATGGTGGTTCTCCAACTGTTCGACCAGTGCCAATAAATTATCAAGGGTACACATCACAAAATACAAGTGTAGTTTCCTTTAGTAATCAAAATAATATTAATAGCAGTGATAATTCAAATTTTTATATTCAACGTTATAAGAATCCTGAAAATGCAAAATCGTCTTTGAAATATAGTACTACGCAATATATACCAAAAAATAAAATAGATGAAAGAAATGAAATGACAAACCCTCGTATACATCGTAATTATATAAATGATAATAATAATGGAAATATAAATAATCGTTCGAATCAGAATTCGGTTGCATTACCTGCAAATTATAGTTCATATAATAGATTGCCGATGAATTCTTATTATGCAAATGGAACAGATAATAACACCCAAAACAACGAAATTAAATTAACTTATGCTAAAATCGATTCATTAAATAAGAATGAGAAGATAAAGTCTATGACTATTCCCAATACTATGGAAGCTGATAATCCAAATTATGTAGAAAAAGTCCAGAAAACGAAAAATGTATATATTCAGGATCCACAGAAAAATAATAATTTTGAGATAAAAATGAAAAGAGATGAAAAAATTTCCAATTCGAACAAACAATATCTTATCAAAAAAGAAAAAGAAGAAACCATGTTATTAGATGATATAAATCATTCAAGAAATGTAATATTTGCAAAATCTCCAAAAAATAATATAAATTCTCCAACATATGATATCTTAGATACAAACAAAAAGTTAAGGATTCAAAATCAATTTGGAAACGAAAGGAAAACAACTGCAAAAAATGAAATAGAAGATAATAGAAAAGGAGATTTGTATAATAAAGTTAAAGGGGGTATAGAGAATAGAAAAGGTGAATATTTATATAAAGAGAATAATGATATGGAAGATACAAAAAAATTAAATATAAAAGAAGTAAAAAAAGATAACAATATGTCACTCAAAAATGATGAAAAAAAAAATGAAAGGAAAATGAATATTTTAAAAAACAAAAAAGTGAATGGAAAGAATATAGACAGCGATAATAAGAAACTAGAATGTATTGTTACCATGAATTTTAAGGAAGATGCATTTGATTTAAAAAATGGATTAAAAGCATTTAAAAACATTATTATTATTGATAGAAATAATGTGATAAAAAAATGGAATGGATATGAATGGATGAAATTAGAAAATGATTTTCATTTTTTTATTAAAGCAAGATATGATAATAAAGGGAATATATGGCTCATAAACAATTCTTATGAAATATTAAAATTAAAAGATAACAAATATAAAAAATATGGCAATATAGCCAACGAGGAGATTGTAGACATAGGGTTTGATAAAAAAAATATTTTATGGTGTATAAATCGTAAAGGGGATTTGCTTAAATGGGATAAAACGCAATGGAAAAGAATAAAGTATTCAGGGTTTCATAAGCTAATAAGTCTAGCATTTGACATTAAGGGGAATTTATGGGGTCTTAATTCGAAGAGAATATTAGCACTTTGGAATACAAAAAATAAATGCTGGGATGAAAAAATTATTAATTCAGAACTAAAAATATCGTCTATGGATTTTGATAAGGATGGAAAAATATGGGCAATTTCAAATAATGGTGCGTTATTAACATATGTATCTAACCAATGGATAAACTTTGGATATGTATGCTTAGATGAGTTAATTTCTATCAGCTTTAGGATGTAAAGAGTTGTAAGTATGCAGGAACAAAATAGTTTTAAATAATAAAAGTTCTGTAGTATTTTGTGATAATAGTATTTTTTTCTTTGATTTTAAAATTGTAAAATATTGCAATATTTTTTTAAATTGGCACTGTTTATGCATTTTGTCTGTATTTATTTTCTTCCGTTTTCACTTAATTGGGGTAAATAATGCCCTTAATCATTTTTTACATGTATAGCTGTTTAGAGGTAGATATATCACCATATTTATATATCTCACCAATGAACACAATTTGAACTATACATATTAAAATCACCAATAGCTTCTTTTAAAGCATTATAATACGCAGAATGAAATGCTTCCTTAATTTGAGAGCAATATAATGGGCAAACTTATATATTATGAGTCTGTATATATAGACTATAAGTAGATGTGTTTATTAATGATACATATAAATGTAATAATAAATAGAAAATAAAAAAATTAATTTAATTCATGGAATATATTAATTGAAACAATTTATTTACGAATTGCCAAACCTCATTATTTATGCAGATGCATATAAAGCATCTTCCTTTTGTATATATTATATGTAAATAAAAATAGTAGGTAAAAACAAATAAAAATTAAGATAAAAAATTATACAAACTTTTAAAACATGTAAAAATTAATTCAAATTTTTGGAATAAAAAAAAAATAAATTTAATAAACCCTTTTAACTGGAGGTACGTACTCCATTTCATTGTCTAAAGGTTTTGTAATTACACTTCTGTATGTTGTGAAAAAATTTGATTTTTCTACATCCCTATTTGTCATCCATGTTAAGGAATGTTTCAAATAATTTTTATCATCTCTATCAGGGAAATCATCACGAGCATGTGCTCCTCTTGATTCTTTCCGATTAATAGCAGCTAATATAGTTTGAGCTGATAAAGTTAATAAATTTTCTAGCTCTAATGTTTCTAATAAATCTGTATTCCACGTTAAAGTTTTATCACTAATATAAACGTCTTTAAACTGTGAGCAAATATCAAGTATTCCTTTATATCCTTTATCTAATAAAGGACCTATACGAAAAACTGCTGCATGTTTTTGCATACATACTTGCATATTTTTTCTAACATTAGATGTTTGAATAGTACCTTTATTAAATCTTATTTGATCTAATCTTTGTATTGTTTCTTCACCTATATTTGTATTAGGATTAATTTTGGGAATATTTGGTTTATCAATTTCCATAATGGTTAATGCTGCTCTTTTTCCAAATACAACAATATCTAATAACGAATTAGCACCTAATCTATTAGCTCCATGTACGGATGCAGATGCAGCTTCACCTGCAGCATAAAGTCCTTTAACTATTATATCATCTGTCGAATTATTTGTACACTTATCAAAATTTGCAGATTGTGTTAATACTTGAGTTTTATAATTAGTTGGTATACCCCCCATATTATAATGAACGGTAGGCAAAACTGGTATATATTGCTTTGTTACATCTACACCTGCAAAAATTTTAGCTGTTTCCATAATACCAGGCAATCTTTCTTTTATTGTTTCATGTGGTAAATGTGTTAAATCTAGATATATATGATCTGCATTGGGACCACATCCTCGATTTTCATTTATTTCTATTGTCATAGCTCTACTTACTACATCTCGACTAGCTAAATCTTTAGCTTTGGGTGCATATCGCATCATAAATGCTTCCCCTTCTCTATTTCTCAAAATCCCCCCTTCTCCTCTGCAACCTTCTGTAATTAAACACCCAGCAGGATATATACCAGTTGGATGAAATTGAACAAATTCTAAATCTTGTAAAGGCAATTTACTTCTGGCAACGATAGCATTTCCATCACCTGTACATGCATGTGCAGAAGTACAAGATAAATATGCTCTACCATATCCACCAGTCGCAATAACTGTGTGTGGTGAAAAAAATCGATGGATTTTCCCATCTGCAATATTAATACATATAACTCCGATGCATTCCTCTGGATTTAACATTAATAAATCTAATACAAAATATTCAACAAAAAAAATACAATTGTGTGATAACGATTGCCCATACAATGTGTGTAACATAGCGTGTCCTGTTCGATCTGCCGCAGCTGCGCATCTATATGCTTGCCCTCCTTTACCGTATTTTAAACTTTGGCCACCAAAAGCCCTTTGATATATTTTCCCATCTTTTGTTCTAGAAAATGGCAAACCGAATTCTTCTAATTCGATAACAGATTCAGGGGCTTCTCTACACATATATTGAATAGCATTTTGATCACCTAGCCAATCTGATCCTTTAATAGTATCATAAGCATGCCACCTCCAATCATCCTCAGTCATATTCCCTAAGGCAGCATTTATACCTCCTTGTGCTGCTACTGTATGGGATCGAGTTGGAAATAATTTAGTTATACATGCTACTTTATATTTATTTTTTGATAATTCTAAAGCGGATCTCAAACCTGCGCCCCCCGCTCCTACAATGACAGCATCATAATGGTGATCTATAATATCATATGCTTTATTTTTAGTGAACGAAAAATGGCAATAACTGGTTCGAATAAATTTGAAGTTTCGTACCCCTCTTAAGATCATTTTCTTTATTTTATGCCCTTGTTACACAATTGTTGATTTTGCAAATATTTGTATAGTTTTATTACACCCTTTTGTTGTTTATTTTATCCTAAATTATATTATGATTGATATAAGGTCCATTAATTTTGTACAAATAACATGTAGCGAGTTAACTATATTGTGAGCATAAATTATGTAGTAATGTGAAATATATTGATAACTGGCCAATCGTAGTATGGCCCCTTTTTACAGAATATATGCACACACATATACATGTAAAAATAAATATATATTTCTTTCTTCTAAATGTGCAATGTTCCCACTTTTGAATTACACATGTTTTGGTACTTATTTTGTGTATGACCCATGTAGGAAGCTTGTAGATTTTTTAGAATTTGATTTTCTTTTTTCACAGCTTTGTAACAAACAAATAATTTGAAAAGAGAACTATAGTATAAAGATTATAAGTATATGATATGTGTGTGTATAATATGCACTATATTGTTTCTATGATATATTAATGATAGTATACAAAATAAATAAAAAAAAATTAATTATGTGATTTTTGTCAAAATCTTAAACAAACAAAACATTTTTCATTTTACGATATAATATTAAAATTAACACAACGGAGGAAATAATCAATAGATTTTTTTTTTTGCAAACATCATCCGTTCATATAACAATATTATTTTCCTCCATAATAAAAAATAATTATAATGTCAAAATGGATAAATAATACAAAAATACGAAAACGGTAATAAACCAGGTAAAGTATTTCAAAACACAGTAGATACCCTTCAAGTACAAAAAATTAAAAATTAAAAAATAAAAATAAATAAATATATATTGTGTGAGCGTAAAAATGATAGTAGTAAGTTGGTGTTTTTACCGACGACCATTCAAGTGTATATAATTAGCAACCCTTTAAAGGGACGATAAATATATTAAAATATTTATATGCATATGTATACATACTTACGCAGGTATAATTCGCTTTCTAAGGAATTAATGTATGCTTATATATTTATGTATATTATGTTTTTTAATCTTATAATTTTAAAATAATATAAGGTTAAATGAAAATATTAAAAATAACTTGCGCGTTTTCATGCCTAATATTTATGATAAATATAAATATAATATAAAACGTGAAGTTATGCCTATTTTGATTAGTGGCATATAAGGATGTATTTTTTTTCAGTAATTCATAAAATGAGTTTATATAACCATTTTTAGTCTAAATTATGCAAAGAAATAGAATATAGAATACATTTATTATTTAATAAAAAATAAAAATATACCAAAGAAAATGTTTATATAACAATTATTGTATAGTATACACATAAAAAAGATCTGAAGTATGAATTGTGAACTCATAGATGGTATCATATATACATGCAAATGTATATATCCATATACATAATTGTATTATGCTTATAGATGCTTAAAAATGTTTTTTTAGCCTGCCTAGTTTTTATGCATATTTAATTCAAGCAATTGATTGTTGTCACATTTTTGAAATTAAATATTTTTTACACTATAAGTGTTGTGTGATATGCATAACAGTAGGGTAGCAAAAAGTAAAAAATACAAGGAATAGAGACCAGACGAAAAAAGCAGAAGAGAAGAAGGATGCTAAAGTTATAATGTTATGAACATGTTACACCTTTAAAGCAGACTTATTAAAATTCTAAACTATTTATTATTATTATTTCTTAAGGATAATAGGCATATCGAGAACAAAGTATACGATTAAAATATTAGATTAGATAAAAATAATTTTATATGAAAAATATATGACTATTTTTATTATTATTGTACACCTTTATACATAATATGAGAAATAAATTATCTGGAGTGTTTTTTTTGGGTATGACACATATTTAACAAAATATAGGTTATGATTACGATAAGTTGATAAATCGGGAAGTGAAAATATTTATAAAAAACGCTACCAATTTTGGGAAAATTAAGATTCATTAAGTTTCCGCTTATAATAGATAGTTGTCATGAAAAGGAGTTGATATAATGAATATCGAATATATGGTTCATAGATAGATGCATATGTATATGCGTTCTATATACACCAATACCTTTTCTCACCATACTTTTATTTTATTCTCTTAAAAGGGTGAAAACATTTTCCCCCCTACATATTAGAAAAAAATAATAAAATGGCGAGCCAAAAGAGTGGAATCCTTTCAAAGCTGGCAGGTAAATATTAGTTTATTCTAAAAAATATAAAAAATGAATATTTTTAAGAAAAATATATTTTTGAATTTATTTTTGATTTGCATAAATGAATGATAAATTTTTTGGGTAGTATATGGCGATGTAAAATGGTTGTAATGAAAAATTGTGGATACACTAATTGTAGTATATCTTTGTTATTATTTTATTAACTTTTTATTTTCATTACAGATATGACCATAAGCCTGTTTAAATTTCAAATGGATAACATAAATGAAGAAATCGATGAAAATATGAGCTCGTTAGAAAAAGCTATACTTTATGGAAACAGTAATTTAAAATGTCGTAAAATGGTATTTATAAAAGATATAATAAAACTATTAAATGATATAGATTATGAAGATTTTCAAAAAGATATATATCCCTTATTAGTAAAATTATGTGAAGAAAATAGTGAAATAAAATATGAAGTATGTAATAAAATAGGGGATTTGTGTGCATATATATTACAGAATAATAATGATGGTTGTAGTAGTGTAATAAGTTTATTATTTCCAATTATTGAAAATTTTATAATTAATTATAAAAATCATAAAAATATATTAAGATATATATTGAAATCGTTATTAATATTATCAACACATGTTAATGTAAAAACTCGAAAGAGACAAGTGTTTCCATTTATTATATATCTAATATGCAATGACCCCTATATGCAGATCGGGTTTATTCTGTTAATTAAAATGTGTTATATTTTTGATAGAGATAATATAGCTATATATAAGGTTTTGATTCCTTTTATAGAAAAGCATTGTATAAGTAATAATATTGAATGGAAAATATTGATATCGTCTTATTTTTTTAATATTTGTAAAATGCTGGATGAAAGTAATTTTATAAGAAACCAAATTTTTATTTTTAAGCATTTATGTAATGATGAATATGATACAATAAAAATTATTAACATTTTTAATTGTACTCATTTGTCATCTATATATTCAAAAAATTTGTTTTTTAATTTCTTTCTTCCTATATTTAATAATTTTCTAAAAAATAATAATCTATATGTTTTTTACTACTCTTTAATAAATCTGCTATTATTTTTATGTATATTTGAAGATATCAATATAATTCATCCATTTTATATTCGAAAATTAATTTTTTTTTTCAACAATTTGTTTTCTTCACACCTTTTTACTCTGAATTATTTAAATGAAACGGCCAAGAAAAAGACGAACTATATTTTTCTCGACAATACTGATGGGGTATATGATGACTCAAATTCAGCACAAATTTGGAATGGAGAAGAAAAAAGAGATGACACACCATCATATTCATTAAATGAAACTGATATGGCTACTGATTTTCAAAATTCTAAAAGTGAAAAAACTAATGAACCCACTATACAAAATAGAATTTCGGATGAATTAAAATATTATGCTAATTATTTAAACGGAGATATGTGTAAAGAAAACCAGCAAAATTTAGATGAAGTGATTGAAAATGGCATAACTAGAAAAATATGTAATGATGAGCAAAATTTAAGTGCTGGGTATGATATTATAAGCCCTATAGATGGAAAGGGATTGTGGGTAGAAGAAAAAAAAAATACACATCCAAATCCCCAAGCACAAGAGCTAGAACAAAACAAATCCGATACGAATATTTATAATGAAAGTGGTGAACGTGATGGAGTAGCCATTGTGAGCAAACCATGTGAGGTTGAATCAGTTGGAGAATCAAAAAATGAAATATTTTCTAGTGAATCTGAAATGTTAAATAAGAACAAAATGGAAAGTGTTTTACTTACATCAGAAATTTCAGAATTAGAGTGTTCATCTGTCCAAGAATTATCAAATGAAATTATATATGACGAAAATATTTATATTTTTATGAATAATGAATTGATAAACGATTTAATAATTAAAAATCATCATTTTTGTTCTAGTATAAGTCAATTTTTCAAAACACATGGTAATGATTATTATAAAAATGGTAGTCGTGACAAATATATTGATCGAAACATAATAAATTTAATGAAAAAAAGCAGTGATGATATTTTAGAAAATAAAATAAATGGAGAAACAATTGAAGGTGAAGAATTCGAAAAAGATGAAGAAAATGATTTTATCAACATAAATGAGAAAGACATAAAATACATCGATAATATATTTAATCATGATGATAATATTGATATATTACAAATTAAAGGGTGTTATTATAGTGAATTAGAAATAATAAAAAATGATATAATATATGGAAAAATGCTCTTAAGGGAAAAAAGGAGGGTACACAAAATTAACAATAATAATATGTACGATAGTAGTGATAATATAACTTTTGATATAGATTATGAAGATATATATACTATTGAAGGTGTTGATTTAGATTCTTTAAAAAAACTGTTTTTGTTTGATACCCCAAATAATGTGATTGTTTCGTATAATATAAATGCAGTATATATTACTGCTCTTCATATACCTGGATTAATTTTAATATTAAAAGAATATTTTTTCCGATTTTTTTCACATGTGTTTTTTTTCATATGCACATATCCATATTATTTTGTAAGAAAAACAATAGCATCATTGTTTTATGATATCCTCAGTAATTTGATGGAATCACCATTTTTTAAAATAAATACAGATAAACTATATGAGGACAGAATAAATATGAAAAAGCAAAAAAAATTTTTTAAAATAAATAAAAAAATCGAGGAAACAGATAAAAAAAAAATAAAGGAAGAATGCCCAGATGATATAGAAAAGGAACAAAATAATGATAATAATTATGAAGGTGAAAATTCTAATGAGCAATCTAATTTATATACACACAAAGAGGATAATATAAAATATCAGGATATAAGTCATATTTATAAAAAGGAACACCCTGAAATAGCGAAAACATTTAACAATGACTATGGGGCATATAATAATATGGAGCACATACAAAATTATAGTTTTGCAGGAAGTGGCAAAAGTTGTGAAAATTCTGAGGAGCATATCAATAGTTGTATTGTGGAAAAACCTGAGGAATTAGAAAATGAGAAAAATAAATTATGTGATGAAACATGGGATATGATATATTCTAATAATAGTAACACTAACGATAGTCATTATAGCCTTGATCAAGATCATACAAAACAGATTGCAACAGATACAATAGACCAAACCAAAGAAGAAGAAAATGATATTCAATTAAAAAAAGTAACAAACAATACACAAAGTTATAGCAAAAAATGGAGCTATGATAAGATGATAAAAAAGATTCAAAATAAAATAAACAGTGATTTGTATGCAAATGATTTTTTTATTAACGAAGAAAATGAGAATTATTTTTTTTATAAAAATTTTCTTGGCAAGTATGAAATGATATATATGAAATATATTCAAAAGTTTAAGAAATATTATTCTGATAATTCTCCGTTGTATTTTTTTCATTTTTTTATTTATTACTTTTTAAATGATTCAAATGTATTAGTTAAGAAGGCTATTTTAAAAAATTATGATAAAATTATAGAATTTTTTCCTAATAATACTCAAAAAGTTTTTATAAAATACTTGTCTAGTGTGCTAAATTTCAAAACATTGAATTATTCTTTACGCAAAAAAGTTTCAAAAATTGTTTTTAAAATTCTATCCAAAATTAATGATGCAAAGATTGTTAGGAATTATCTTTTCCCCATTTTTATGCGGTACGTTTTTTTCTTGATTCACTGAATATGTATGCATCCAGATTTTCGATTTATTTTTATTTCAATCATTTGCCACCCTTTTTGTCAAGTTGATTAAATGAGAAGAATATGTATATTTTGTATCTATTTCGAATTCATTTTATTTTATTCATTTTCATTTGGATATTTCCCCTTATACAGGCTATGTAAAGATGAAGCTGCAATAATACGTACCTACACCTCGAGTTACTTTTATTTATTCATAAAAAAGGGATGCCCCCGCATATAGTATAATTTTAATAAAAAAACGTATTATATAGTTTGTTATGCTTATAAAATAAATCGTTTATATAGCACATTTATGTTATGAAATGGCACTTCAATATATAATCACTAATTATATGCTATATATGTACATATAAAACACTATTATAATTTTCTCCCCCCTTTTAATAGCAATTTTTTTAAGAATGGAGGTGAAATATTACCATTGGAGGATTACAAAAAGGGTTAGCTTATTAAAAAGAGATAATCATAATATCGTTTTTTCATTTTTCATATCATTTTCATGATATCTAATATATTTTTCAATAGTTTTTACTGAGCATATAATTTTTTCCCTATTGCATACCTATTTTTCAGATATAATATTAACAAATTCAGAAAATGATGAATTAAGGAGTTTCCACTTCATAAGCGGAGAGGAAATACATGTATTAAAAACAGTTATATCCACATTTTACAAGTAAAAAAAATCATAAAAAAACAAAATTTAATTACACCTTATGGTTCAAAAAAGGATAAACTCAAAATGCATGATATATATATCACCCTTTTGTATTTCTTAGGAGTAACCGTTTTTATGATAGGCAGGTCTTCATAAAAATATGCGATGGCATAATTAAGTAATGCTAAAAAAGCTATAATAAAAAATATATTATGAATATGGGTGTGTTTTTACTATTTCCCATAGCCTTTGTTCATTTTTTATTATTTATATATATATATTTCCCTTTTTTTCAGTGAATGCCCAAAGAATTTGTTTTTACTATATTTTTTGAAACCCTTTATAAACTTGTCTGATGATAAAGTTCACGTTGTGCGAATGACGTGGGAAAATTGCGTTTGTTCGCAAATACAGAAAAGGGGATATATACTAACCGTCCCAAGGGTAAGAAATTGCACACTTATCACTGCGCATTTGTACTTATACACTTGCTCATTTCCTATTGATTATATCTATAGTATTGTACTTGATTTTATTCGTCACATAATTTGTACGCTTACTAGTGTAGTTTCATTTTTCAAACATTTTTTTTCGATTTTTTTTCAGGTTTTAGAAAAATTAAATAATTTACATGAAGAAAATAATATAAACGGTGTAGAAGCAATTATAGATTATGACGTTAACAAATATAATAGCATATCCATTGAAACATTCGATCTTGATGATCTTGATTCATAAAATATATTATTTATGTGAATATAATATCATGTTGTATATACATAAAGAAAGATACATAAAGTAACATTTGTTTCGTGTTTTTTATTTGTTTTCGTCTTTTTGTTTTTTGTGTCATTTCATTTATACGTAATAATATAAATAAATTAATTATTTGATATAAGAAACTCGAATTAGTAAATTAAAACAGGAACATCAATTAATTATTCTCTTAAATATTTGCTCAAACAGTTTTAAATTTATTTTAATTTGCTTTCTTAATAGTCCCTATGATTGCCATTATTTATCTCAAAATTTGGCAGTGCTTATTTTCGCTTTAAACCCTTAAAAAATATTCACACACATATATATATGTGTGTATCTTTTATATAAATGAGGAATATTTATACATATTCAAATGCGAAATAAAAATTTATTTTATTTTGGATAAGCTTTTATTAAAATGATATGATTTTGATTTTTAATATGCCTAAATATTTCATCAATATATGCAATATTTCTTAAATGGTTTAATAATAAATGGATTTTTGCATAAGTTTGTAAAGAATATTTTGTTTGATTAATTTTTTGAAACTCTGTGAAATTTGTATATTTATCACTTATTTCTGAATTTGATTGTGTTTTATTCCCATCTTTAAAACTTGAATTATTATTATCATGATCGTCATTTTGTTTATCAATATTTTCCTTTGTACGAATGTCAGCGTTGCATATTAAAAGGATATCTACAGGGGTACTATTTAGAAGATAATTTTTAATTTGATTAATTTTACGATCCATATCATGTGTTTCACAATTATGATATATTTGGATTTTCTTTGTTTTAACTGATGGATCTATGTTATAATAAGGAATTTTTTTTTTATAATTCCCTATATTGAAATTAGTTCCCAAATATGGCGATTTCCCCTCTTTATCAATAAATATATTTGATGATATGCTACTGGGCATATCTTCTATAGTAACTTTATTAGTAGTAATTTCTCCATATCTGTTTGATTTTGAGATATTTTCTTTTTCTTCTGCGTTTGTGTTTTTCCGCTCTGTCTTTCGTTCGTCATAACAATTTTTTTTAACAAACGAATAATCATTAATTTTTTTTTTTAGCTTGCCATCATTAGTATTGTATTCCCTAATTAAAGTATATATTTTATCTTTTTTTAAAAATGGTAATAAAATATATTTTGGATTTATATTATAATAAAATATTAGCTTTAGGAAGTTTCCTTTTTCGATAAAGGGCATCCTTATTCTAGCATTGGTATCCTTTAAAAGGGAAAAAGTTATTATGTTTGGGATAAAAATAATATAATTTAATAAAATCACAAATAATGTTAAATTATATGAAAAAAAATACAAAATTTTTATTTTGTTTATTTCACGGTTATCATAATATTTTCGTAATCACGGTATATATTTTTTTTTTATATTAAAAATAAATTTCCAGGAAAATTAATATATGCATACATCCAATATTGTTTCATTAAAATCACAGAAGATTGTTAACACATTTAAATTTGATAAATAAAAAAATGTTTATTTGTTTTTATAATATTTCTTACACATATTATTTATAATGTAAAAATAAAATTTTCCAAATTTGTAAAATATATATAATTTTTATGGAAATACACAACAATAAAAGTGAGAATATAATACACGAAATAATACTCACTTAATCATTAAATATCGCTTATACTACTATGATATAAAAAATAATATAAAAAGGATGATAATAATATGTGATGTAATTAATAAGTACAAAATCGAAAAGTGATAAAACAAAAATAATAGTGAAATATCATATATTACCACATCTCATCACTTAAAATACAAAAAAAAATATTAATATATTAGCAGATACATATGTCATAAAGGCAATAAAAAGGATTGGTAATACATGTATAGGGTAAACTGATCAGAAACTACACAATTAAGAATAATTCGATGTGTGTAAATTCTCCTTACTAACGGAAATGATATACATACACGCACACATATATATTTGAATAAAAATGTTTGTATGTTCACAATAAATAAAAGATACTTGTGAATTCCAATATATTTTTGCTTTAAAAGGTAACGAAAATAGCTAAATAGTAATGTAAAGATAAAAAAATTATACCAGAAGGCCAAAGAGTTTCGATATAAATATTGCAAACAATTTATAGTATATTCATAGGAAATATCTTACTTATTGTGTATTTTGTATGTGATTATATATAGGTATATGTAAATGTAAAATAAATCAAAAATATTTTTTCTAAGGGAAAGGTAAACTTATACATGCTTATATGCAGGTAAGCACATAACTAAAAAGAAAAAAAAATGGGATTAGTATTCTCCTCAATATTTTCTCGTTTATTTTCGAATAAAGAAATAAGAATATTAATATTAGGTTTAGATAATGCTGGTAAGACAACCATATTGAATAGATTACAATTAGGCGATATAGTTCAGACAATACCAACAATAGGATTTAATGTAGAAACAGTGAATTATAAAAATTTAAAATTACAAGTGTGGGATTTGGGAGGCCAATCCTCTATTAGGCCATACTGGAGATGCTATTATAAAAATACGAATGCTATTATTTATGTTATTGATAGTTCAGATGATGAAAGGATAATTAATACAAAATACGAGATAAATACGATTTTAAAGGAACCAGATTTAGAAGGTGTTTTGTTAGTTATATTAGCAAACAAGCAGGATGTAAATAGTTGCCTTCCCATATCACAAATATCAAAAGATTTAAATTTAACAACAATAAGAGATAGACAATGGGCAATTTTTGGTACTAGTGCTACGAAAAATGAAGGAATTACAGAAGCTTTGGATTGGCTTGTTAGCAATTTAAAATAATTTGTACATATTATATGTATGTATGAGCGTGCAGTGTGTTTTTATAAAAATAGGATTTTATTATTTGGGTATATAAGCCTAAGAGCATGTAAATCCTGCAATTGGTACATATATATTTTACACTTTAGGGAATTTTGAGTTTTTATTTTTGAATTTATACTTTTAATTTATAATAATATTTGTGTAAAAAAATATTTATTATTATTCTTATTTATTTTGTTACATGTAACACATTTTTTTCTTAAACTATTAAATACTGTTGTTTGGTATTTGTATGTATATATATATGCATGCATAATTATATGCGGAATTATTATTTTAATATTTTTTTTAGTTATTATTTTGATTATAAATTCTTCGATAATATTGAAATGCATTTTTTGTTTAACAATTTTCTGATTGTTTCATATTTTTTTATCTTCCATACATTATTTATTTTGTATATATATTAGAAAACTTCGAACAAAATTTATAAGGTATGTGTATAAATACGTCGTTACCTTTCATTTACTAAGCTGAAAAAGATATGTAAATATAAGAAAAAATTCCAGGTTAAATATTTTATAATAAAGATAATTTATTTTAAGAAATGTAGAACGATTTTTTTGTGAATACTTTGGGTTTATTTCTTAAAAAATAAATATACCCCTTTTTATTCGATTTATTGGGGCCTCATTATTTTACCGTTTTAACAATAAAATAATCTGAATACATAATGAAACGAGCCACCAACTTGAAGAATACAATTTTTTTGAAAAATTTACGATAGTAAGTTTATATATGGGGAAATAATTGCATAATTGTTCTTAAATAGTGTAGTTTTCCAAATTGAAATTGATTTTGTTTGATATAAGTAGTATAATTGGACATGTGACATATATGAATATATATCTATGTGAATTTTATTTTAAAAATATATCCCTTCTTTTTTGTCGTTTCCCCAAAGCTTTAACACATCACTTATTAAATCGAAGATAGATGTACTTGAGAATTATGCGAAAAAAAATCAGTTGCACAAACTGAGGATGGATCATCTATTTGAAGTGTTTAAATTGTAGGTGGATATTTTAATGATAGAAATCATAATGGAAATAATAGCATTGAATAATTATAAGATTGGGAAATTTTAACGTTTTTTTAGGTCAAAGACTGAGGAAGATTATAAATTGTCTCTGCATTTATTAAATGTTTACTATAACTTTGGTAGAAATTTAAATACACAACAGGATGTAAATTTATTTTTTGCATTAATTTTAAGGACAAATCAGCTAAATGAAGCAAAAGATGTAATATATAATTAAAAAGGAAATATATACTATTTTAAGGAATAAATATTTTTTATATTTATCATTTATTTAAATTTATTGTTGTTAACATATTATTTTTACTCATTATTTTTGAAGCTCTTGAAATATTTCAATGGATGGTTATTATGCCCACCCTCTAACAAATATATATTATTATGTATGGAGGAGTTTTTTAAAAAAAAACAATATTATGATGTCAGGGAAATATTTTCTTTTATTAGACAAAATAGGTGATATATTTTTTTAAGAAGAAGGAAACAAAGAAATATATGCTTATAAAGATATTCATATAAATAAATATATATGTATGTGTGAATATATGGTTTCATTATTTTCATTTTTATTAGCCAAATACAATTGGAGAGTGCCTTCTATACAATAACAATTAAATCCATGATAATGTTGGAAAAAAACTCCATTGAAGAGGCGATGATAGTAAAGCAAAGAGATGAACTGCGAATATATATTCCTCTAAATTTTGCAGCATACATTAATAATTTTTAACTTGGATATTATTTTTCTTTGTTCCACCCAGATTTACGACGATTCCTATAACATGTCCATATATTTAACAAATGAAATTCACAATTTATTATTAGGTTAAAAGGATATTAAATATGTATAATTTTGTCCACACTATTAGTTACATGCTTACAAATCCGATTATTGTATGTGCATATGTATATATATTTATTTGTTTGTTTTATATATTCATATGTATAATGCTTTACCCACCTATCAGAAAACAACTTATATAATTATTATCACGAGAAATCAGAGAAACCGGAGGTAATAAATATTTAGTGCATTTATAAAATGAAATTTATTTAGTTTTATTGTGCATATATCCAAATTCATATATGGGTATTTGATTTCTTTTCCGCTTTTCTTTTTTTAATTCAGAATTTAGAAAAATTGGACACTTATGAAAAGAACATCAAAACAATTATTGTAATATAAAAATAAAAAACACACTAAATGAGGAAATAATTATGAAAAATCACAATATATACTTATGCTTATTTAATATTTTAATATTTCGTTACATAAGCATTGTGCCCATGTCGTAGTTCCATTCATATAATTGTTTTTTTTTCTATCATTTCCACTATACTTATAGGTACGAATGATAAATGAATCAATAAAAAATCGAAGATACGTAAAGCTGTCTTCCAAAAGTTTGAGTTTGCTTGCTTGGACAAATATTTACTTTGATCTAAAGGATATAATTTCGTAATATATATTTAGCAAATTAAATACAAACAAAAGGATATGCAAATAAAAAGAAATAATATAAATGTGTATTTCTTTATTAATCTTTCGAATTTATAGATCAAATATTTTTTATATTTAAATTGATTTTTTAGGAAATCAAATCATGATATAATAGATATCAAGGAATGTAGCGGATGGCTGGATATTTTAAAACTATCGTGTGTGTACAACCAAATATCTGAATGGTACATATATATATCTTTTGTGTAGACTTAGTGGATATAAATTGCTAATAAATGAAAGCCCCACATATATATAGTCATACATTTGTATATATAAGAACTCATATTAATGCAATTTTCAATATGGGCATAATATATACAAATGTCCCAATGAAAAAAGAGGAAGTTATTATATCATATTTATAACCCGATTAATTATTTTTTTTTAGTTACAGCAGTTATTTTTCAGAAAAGTTTAAAGATGCATTAAAGGATATGAAAGATGACGAAGACGCTGTTAAGGTATGGATGAAAAAACAGATATATTTCTTTTTAATATTTTAAAATAATACTTTGAAATTATTAATGATTATTTTTTTTATTATTACAGGCATTGGAATATATCACCACTTATTTTGGAGACGAATCTTAGAAAAATGACATTTTCTTAAAGTTATGCAAATATAGGACTTTTTTATCCAAGTTATAAAAAAGTATATTAATTTAAAAAATTTTTCCTTTATAAATTTTATGGTACTTACATTTATAAAAGTAATCAAACATAGTAGTCTGCATACACAACAGTGGTTATACATATTAAAATATAAAGAATAATAAATTATACATAATTTAAATGAATTATTTCATTTGATGTTTATTTATCCCCATTTTTTTTGTTCATTATATTTTGTTTTCCCTTCATTCCTTTTTTATTTTTTTTTTTGTAATTTCTTTAAAATATGTTTTTTTATAAAACAAATATATTATACAATTAGAATAAAATATCATAAATATATTTTTTTATATAATACAATCTTTGAGCATATTGTGCATATAAATGCTCCACACATCTGAGGAATATTTAAATATTATTTACAACGTCGTAAAATTAACAATAACGGTTTCAAAAATATATTTGGGATTTTATTATATTTTTAAAGTATATCTTTTAAAATAGTTAAAAAAAATAATAAATAAATTAAAGAATATTATTATATTTAATTAAATATACCGAAAAATATATAAATAAAAATATTAATAACGTATTACATATTTATTACATAAAATAAAAGCTAACTAGAAATAATAATAAAACCACATTCTCTATATTAAAAATAAAATAAATAAATGCTGCATATATAGTATGCATATAAAGTGTATAATGTAATTGTGCGGCCTTAATATATTATTAAAAAATAAGTATAACCCTATTCCGTGACGGTAACATAAGTTATATATGCTTATTTATTATACATATATATTATAATTATCATTGAAGTGATATATATATTTTTAATTACAAAATAATTTAATCTTAAAAATATTTTATCTTATTATAATGGAAAAACAAAGTAAAATATATAACATAAATGTAAAAAATCATAGCTTATTAGAATAAGTAAAAAATAATAAAATTAAATAAGGATATCCTAATAAATATGGATAATAAATGTAAATACATACAAAAAATTGTAAAATTACAAGAATGGGCACAAATACCATGCGCACAAATGTAATATAAGAATACAATTATTAAATATGAAATATAATTGTGAAATTTTTGAAAGTTTCCAATTTTTCATATGAATAAACCTATATAATATATTATACATAACGAAAAAATACATATAATATATTATTATGGCATTAAAATATATTTTAGTATTTATTTAATGTTCATGATCCATGCCATTTTTTAATTTTTAATGAAATTCAAATTTTTTTTCATTACAAAATTTACTTGTGATTTATATTTTTAGATTGTGTTACGTTGATCGAATTGTAAATAATTTTTCCCATACATTAATTTTACTTTTCTCTTCGTTTTTTTTCAACGCCATAAATATATTTTGAAGTGAGTATATTATAAAATTGAAGAACAATTTATTCACCTTATATATATATAATATATATACATACTATATACGTACATTTATGTACCTGCATTTATATATATATGTATATATTATATTACGTACATTTATGTACTTGCATTTATATATATACGCTTATTGAATACGCTTCATATACATATCGGTGTATATATACTCACAATCTTTTACTCCCCTATCCCTTTCCCTTTTTGTACCTTGGATATTATCTTAAAGGGGGAAAGCGGATTAAAAAATAGAAATAAACATGATTTTATATCCAAATAAGTACTTACTATCCGGCACATTAAAATGTATGCTGGCAGCTCACATATATAAATTGCCGGTAGAGCTAAGTGATGATTTTTATTTCACTCGTACATTTGAAATTGAGAAAAGTTTAGTAGTGAATAAGAGGCCACTGCTTATATATGAAAACAAATTTGTAAGTTCCACAAATGCAATATGTTTTTTATTGCATCGATTAAAAAATAAAGGTATAAACGCAAAAAGTTTCGATGACAAACTACGTTTATATTTGGCATGGATCGAATGGAGCGATATATTAGAAAAAAACATTGAGCGCTTGAATAAAAAAAAAATAATCGAAAGTTTAGATGTGTTAGAGTCTTATTTGAGTGAGAATAATAACAAGGAGTTTATATGTGACGACGCTGAGCAAATCAAAAGAGAGGATGGATGCGATGAAACAGATCAAAGCCAAGAAAATGGTACATGCGGAATTTCATTAGCAGATATCTATGTATACACATCTTTGAAATATTCGAATATTGTTATATGTAATGAAAGTTGGTCACATATAAGCAGTTATGTAGAAAGGATAAATAATTTGGAAGATGTACAAAAAGTAATAGAAACAGTTGAAAAGGTTCATAAATTAAAAAATATATATAGTTTATTTATATCAAAAATTTGTGAAAAAAATATTAATGATCATGTAAAAAATGATAATTTTTATGTAACTACTGCTATTAATTATGTAAATGGCGACCCACATATAGGGCATGCATACGAAATCGTATTAGCTGACACAATAGCTAGATATCACAGAAATTTAGGAAGAGATTTGTTTTTTACAACCGGTGCAGATGAGCATGGATTAAAGATAGCAAATCAAGCAGCAAGAAACAATATGACACCACAAGAATTATGTGACCAAAATGTAATAAAATTTAAAAACCTAAATAAAAATTTACATACCACAGAAGATTATTATGTTCGAACAACTTCAGAAACTCATAAAAATATTGCACAATCTATATGGACGAAATGTATGGAAAATGGTGATATATATTTGGGTGAATATGAAGGATGGTATAATGTTCGAGAAGAGACATATATACCCGAAAATGAAGCTAAATTAATGAATTATATGGACCCATTAAATAATGTAAAACTAGAAAAAATGAAAGAGCCATCATATTTTTTTAGAATGTCTAAATATCAAGATAGATTACTACAACATATACATGATAATCCAGATTATATACAACCAGAAAAGAATCGAAATGAGATATTACAAAGATTAAAAGAACCATTAGAAGATTTGTCTTGTAGTAGAACAAAATTCAGTTGGGGTATTCCTGTCCCAAATGATCCAAAGCATGTAATGTATGTATGGATGGATGCGTTAATAAATTACTATTCGAATTGCTTTATAAATGACCAAGAAAAAATGAAATATTGGCCACCAGATATTCAAATAATAGGAAAAGATATTGTTTGGTTTCATGCAGTAATTTTCCCAACAATTTTAATGTCTGTAAATATAGAATTACCTAAATGTGTATTTTCACATGGTTTTGTATTAGCTAGTGATGGTAAAAAAATGTCGAAATCTTTAAAAAACGTGATTGATCCAAAAGAAATTATAGAAGCATATGGATCAGATGCATTTAGATTTCATGTAGTAAAAGAATCTAAAACAGGATATGATATGAGATTTGATATCGATAATTTAGTTGATATGTGTAACTCTGATTTAGCTGATACTATAGGGAATTTAGTACAACGAACATTGTCGCTTTGCTTTTTATCAAATAATGCAAAAATTCCACCTTTATATGACGATATAGATATTGAATTGCCATTCTGTATGCTCCATTTTATTAACAGAATAGAATACTATATGAAAAATTTTCGCGTTCATAAATTTTGTGAGAAAACAGTAAATGTTTGTAAAGATTTAAATAAATTTTTAACCGATTTAGCCCCATGGAAATATAAACAAGAATCGGAACAAAATAAAAAATTACATATTATAAGATTAATGTTAGAATCTATTTATTTTATTGCACATTATATAGATATAGTTGTCCCAACAATAGCATCACAAATATTTAGTCAATTAAATACACCGAAAAGGAAAATTGTGGATTTAAATCCATGGCTAAACAATTTAGAAGAAGGTGTAATAATTAATAACGATCATGTTCTATTTAAAAAATTTGAAGTAGAAAGCGCTAAGATAAAAATACAAAAAGTTATTATGAAACTATCTAAAGTTATTAAAGTTATAGAACATGGAGAATTAAAAAATTCAACTCTTTATGAGATTGAAACAGATGATGGAAAATATATAGCTCTTCTAAATTTACCACATAATGAAAGTAACATTAATACACTAACAGTAGCTATTATGAATATAAAGCCTCTTACCATAAATAATATAACAGTAACTTCTATCATTCCACATGTACATAAAGATATTTTTAAATTTAACCCAGACGAAAAAACACCCGTGGGTACTTTAGTGCATGCCAAAAATTATAAAACTTTAGTTAAACAAAGAGATAATTTAACAAAAAAAGAGATTAACTCATTACAGCTCTCAATAATTAATAATAATTGTTTTTATGAAAAAAATGTCCCCTTAATTTTCGCTTCCTCTGGCAATCCACTTTACCACGCAACTCAAAGCTCAGGCACCCTCTATTTTTTTAGCTAATTTATAGTCACATAATGTGGTTATCCTACATATACCTTGACGGTGTTTAGGCATATTTGTTTATATACCCTTTTATATGTTGATCGATATTTTTCTTATTTTCTCTTTTTCACCTTTTTGTTTTAAATACCTATCCTTTTTAATATACGCGGATAGAGTCATTGAGCTTTAGCTTTTCTTTATCTGCATAATTCGTTATAAATTTTTATATATGCATGATAAATAATCTTAGAAATGTTAAATAATACATCATTTTCAATATATATACAAAAAAAAACTTTTCTTAGTTTTTAGTTCTTATGCATAGATAAATCGTGCATATAGATATATATATGTAAAAATATTTATTTATATTTAATTCATATTGGCATATTTTTGCAATATATGTACCATTGTGTGCATAAAAAATAATATAAGTATAAGGCTATATCAATTTATAGTTTTTAAACGAATCGAACAATATGTTCTTACCAGTTCTAATACCTCACAATATATTTGAATATGAATTAAGCAGGACACATACATGGTCACTCCTCTTTAAAATATTTAAGTTTTTTATTACTCCTTCAATGTTTTAAATTTCCATTTTATAAATTAAGTGATTTTACACCGAATTATTTGATTTGTTTTATAATTATATCGATATTCACAGCAAACATGTAAAACACTTTAAAAAATATATCAACACATAAACATTAATGCATAGGAATAATTGCATATGCATAAATCGAATTTTATGTAACTTGAAAAATAATAAGAATAATGAAAGGTTTAAAAAGTGCACATAACTATATGCAACATCTAATTATTTTATTATCTCCATAAGTGCAACAGTAATATAAGAAGATTTAGGTAAAGAGCAGGTTAAAAAAATTGATGACGTATCTTGATAATTTGGTATTTCTTTAATTAAATGCTCATGATATAAACTACTGTTAGTAAAAATAATGTTATGGTCAAACTGTTGGTCAATTTCCTCATTTTTATGATTCATTAAATTATACAAGTCGCCTTTTATTATCGGTATTGTGTCTTTCTTCGTTAAGTCCGCTTTAATAAAAACGGAATGAAGATTAGATGGCTTGACTACAATTTTTCTATACCCACCTGATGCATTAAATAAATATTTGTCTGATTTAAAATGATCAAATGATAATTCAAAAGAATCTAAAACGTTTTTATATTCATCAATTAAGTTAGAAGGGAAAAGTGTATTTTTATCACCAGGGAGAGGTAAAACGACATCATAAATATTATATTGGGAAATATTTTCTTCTGTTATTATAATTATTTTGTTTTCATCAAAATCAATTTCATTATTTGAAGATGAATCGTTTAGTTTTTTCTCAGGATAATTTATTTCTGATTCGTTCATACTGTCGTTTGTGTAGTCTGAATTTACATCATCGTGATTCTTTAATTCGGTTTCATAATTGCCTTTATGGGGTACTTGAACTAAATCGCCTATCACAACTTTAAATCCGAATTTGTTCATTCTTATATTAGTTAAAATATTAAAAATTAAACTTTGCGTTGCATGTATAAATAATGAAAATATATCTTTTGGTATATTTATAAATGCGTTTTTAAAATTGTGACTATTTTTTAATGACCCTAATATAATTTTTTCAACATGAGAATTGTTTGATATTGAATTTATTATTTCTTCTATTTCATTAGGTAGTATATTTTTTTCGTTTTGTTTTTTGTTAAGAAAGTGATTTGAATAATCATTATTTTTCTGGTATTTTTTTTTTTTTTTTTCGAAATTGTTTTCATTTCTTATTGGGTCAATTTTTATTGCTTTGTCTGAATTTGAGTTCAGAGTTTGAGTGTCGTTGTCTAGTTTTAGACCTGAATCCGGATCAGTAGGTCCTATTCCATTTAGTTCGGCATTTGGTCTATCATTTCCATTTACAATTTCGTTCTCACTTTTATGGACAATATTGTTAGATTGAATAAATTCTTTCTCTACCTTATCCAGATAGTCCATTAATGCCTTCTTTTTCTCAGGATCCAAATCCGTGTTTTCAATGATAAGAAAAAGAGCTTGCTTGTAGTTTTTTTTTAAAATAGAAATACCAATTTGATAATTTTTAATTTTTTTACTACCAAATCTTTGATGACCATAGTAATTAATAAAGCCAAAATTTTTTAAAATTTCAAAAAGGTTATGAAATTTTATTTTTTCATCTTCATTGTTATTTACTCCCCTAATTAAAATTTTGAAAAAATTCCCTTTTAAATATCCTAAAGATAATTTATTTTTTTTATATTCTAAATTGGATAAATAAACATTATTATACCAATTGCTATTATTAATTAACATTTTATATATGTCTTCTTTTTTTATTTTCTGGATGCAAAATTTTTGTATTGTTATTCCTCTTTTGTCCTTAATTCCACAATAAGATATATCAGAATTGTTTTTTTTGAAAATTATTTTTAATTTTTTCAATATTTCACATATATCTTTATTTTCTTTATATAGGTTAAAATGTAAATATTTTTTATCTCTTTTTTTGTTTCTTTTTTCTTCTCTCATTTTGTTAATCTTATCTATAAAGTTGTCACTACTTAAGCATTGACCTTCCTTTTCCTGAGTCATTTTGTAACTATTATTGTCGTTTTTTAAGCAATTGTTTTTGCTTTCTTCTTTTATTATAACATCGGTTGTATCGGTCCCAGGTTCTGTGCAGATATCTTTCTCACATTTACTCACTTGATCTGCTTTGGGGGTAGATAAATTATTGATATTACTCAAAATAGGAATGGAATTTTCCTCATTTGATACTTCATTGATTTTACGTTTTTTTCTGATGGAATGGTTTGGAAGATTATCACATGTAGCATCATCATAATTCGACCCCAGTTTATCTTGAAATGAATTTAAATGGGGGTCTTTTTGATGATTTATATCATTATGGCATTCGGTTTGATTTTCCAAGGGTATTCTTATATCGTGGTTATTTTTATCCTTATTAATATCTTTTAATTTTTCTAATCCTTCCATAATAACATTTTCAAAATTGTCATTTTTATTCGACCGTAATTTTTTAGCATTCGACTTTAATTTATCGAATATCTCAGGAGGTGTAATAATTTTAAGACAATTAAAATTTGGATAAACTTCTATGATTGTAAAAGGCTTTTTATCATTTCCCTTATTCTCATTTTCTACTTGATTGTCATTAATTTGACAATTTAAGTGCTCGTATGTATATGATTCATTTAAATTGTTGGCTATCTGATCGGTTAATATATTTCCATGTGATATAACTGTATCCAATTTAGTAACTGTTTTTGTTTCAGTTAATAAAAAGGGGCAATATTTATTTATAGCATTGTGTACATTTTTTCTTGCAATTTTTTTTTTTTCATCAACTGATAGAATATCATTTGGTTTGCTATTTTGATCTCCATTGGTTTGATCATTATTTTCGCATAAAGTAGGGTCGTCAAATTTTGTTAAAACACAATATGGAATTGTGAATTTTCTTTTTGATTTTTGAAAAGGTTCATTATTTGAAGATTCAATTTTATTGTTTTCTACCTCAGCTTGTTCAAATTCATTTTTTTGTGTTTTATTTTGTTTTAGTAAAAATATTTGGTGTAGGATATCCAAAAACTGTTTGAAAACATTTTGATCATACTCATTTATATGTTTTTTAAAATGTTGAATACATAAATCTGAATTGCTTATATTTTGAAAAATATTGATTTCATCATGCTTTTCTTTGTCTTCTAAAATTTGATTAATTTTATCCTTGTTTATTATTTCATCCAAATGTAGAATAATGTTATTTTTTGTTATTTCATGAACATGAAAATCTTCGAAAATTGTTTTTACTTTACCATTTATACCTTCGAGATTATGTATATTTTTTCTAATCAGATATTCAATTCCATGATTTTCAATATAAGGTAAATTCATCGTTCATAGGGGAATCAAAAATAGAACTGGGGATATACAAAATTAAAGAAAAGATAATATATATACCATTATATAATATATTGTATGAATTTTTATTAGACCTTGCTAAAAAAGGGAAAGAATATATATCTTTTAAAAAATATAACTTTTTAATTTTTTCTATTATTATTTTTTTGAATTATTATGTTGATCATTTAAGAGTGCAAAGAGGCGAGTTGGTAGTTCTATAAAACATTATATATATAAATATATATGTAATACTTTGCAATGCTTATGTAAAATTTTGTAAAATTGCTACTCATATTTTAATAAATGTAAGAAACAAAAAACTATAATGAACAAATATCAGAGAAGAGGTAAAAAAAATATATATAATCCGAAATTATGTTGAATTATTTATTTTATTGGCGTTGTTATTGTTACAAAATTTTCTTTTTTAATTACTTTGGATGCAACAAAATTGGAATTTAAATATTATTGTGCATATTTTTGTATTTTTTTATGATTAAAAAGATGGAAACCAAGTAATATCCATATGATTGGATGAAAAAATAAGTTTAGCAAATGTGTTCCCTTTGTAAGGTTTACAAATTAAATAGTAAATAAATGAATATGCATATATATTCCCAACGATGATAAATTTAATTTTCCTCCCTTTAAAAGGGACGATAAAAACAGATAGGAAAGGAAACTATAATATGGTCTCTTATGTAATTTAATTATGAATGAATTTGTATTAAGTACATCCCTACCATATAGACGAGTATGTATATGTTCTGTTATTATACAATTTCAGACATACGAAAAAGTATATATATATGTATCTACATTGGTGCTACCCAAATAAAAAGTGAAAACATTTTGCATCGATCAAAATATAACGATAATATATTTTTATAATCTATGGAAAAGGGGGAAATAGTATTTTATATGTTCCTAGATATAAACAAAACACCATTTATTTACTACTTGTTTAATTATTAGAATGGTTATAATAAAATAGTAAAAAAGGATATATTTGCTAGCATTATTTTTTCATTTTTTAATTAAGAATACATTGCAACCTTTTCGAAGTTGCTAATAAAATCTAAGGAATAGCTATTATATGCATGGTCAATATTATATATTATTAAATTGTAGACTTTTTATTGAAATCTTTGTGAATATCTATATTAAGTAATGAAAAAAATAAAATAATGGAAGATACTGCATTGCAACTAGAAAAGTAGTAAAATGGCCATCAATTATTTTTTTTCATAATTTTTTCCTATAGTTTATATTTCTGATCAAAAAAAAGACGAAAAGTTCAAATGTTATAATATTATGTATTCCTTCATATTTAATAGAATTAATTGATATATTTTTAATCTATTTTAATGGTTTAATTTTTGTATAATTAAAACAAATCATTCCTCATGATGGTTACGTTTTGGATATTTTCTTTTATTTTCCGCATCGATCGTGGTTACGATATTAAAATGGTATAAAATGAATATATGTGCATATTTGTATCAATGATATTAAAAAATAAAAAATACATATATTATGCAGACCACATGGAAATATACACACAAGGTTTCTATAATTGCCTCGATTTTCCAAGTAAAAAAAAAGATATATGCACTTTGGTAGGCATACCTTTTTGTGCTTGCTCAATTCGAGACAATAAATAAAGGTTGCAGTCTTGTAATATTGTTTTACTTTATACTTCTATGATTAGCTCAAAAAAAAACAATGTGATAATCTTACATTAATATATTTTATGTGGTATATAATTTAACAAAAGAAAATACGGCGATTCAATAAGCAGGTAAATGCTTTTTTAAATAGCCATATTCAATTTTCTCATGAATTAATAGTGTAAATAATTGTAATCATTGATTATGTTCTAAAAATACTTATATAGATCATTCGAAGGTTTCGAAAAATATGTGTATGCAATATTTTGTCTATTGTTATCGCCATTTTTTATAATAGAGCAAAGATGATAGCATCAAAATGAAGAATGAGCATTTTTACTTAAGAATTGAAATGAATATTTTTTTTAATTACAATTTTTTTATATGATAACATAATTTTTTTTTATTTTTATTTAATATTTTTCATTTTCAATTGTTCCATTGTTTCATTTCATTGTATTTTATTGCTCACGAAATTTTCTTATTACCATATAAATTTGAATAGACATAAACATATGTATTTTTAATAAATTTGCTTGGAAAGTAATAATTGTATTTACTAATCATATAAATATATGCATTTCCTTGTTAGTATAGTAACATAATACGTGTATTACTTTTGGAAAATATATATAAAAGGGAGAATTATTCTGAAAAATATTATTTTTTAGCTTTCTTAAAAAAATAAGTAGCAATGAGGAAAATTATATCTATCAATTTTTATGTGGCTCTTATAGCATTATACGCATTTCATAATAATGCTTTGTGCCAAGTGGAGCCAAATGGAAGAAAGACGTCCCTAAGAAATGGAAATACTTTAGGTTGGTCTTCATTGCACCATGTAATAAATAATATAGAAAAACCGCAAAATATAAATTCCGGTAATTCTGAGCATCATGGAAATAAACCCAAAGAAACGCAACAATCTAGTGCTGATGGAAAAAAATCCAATGATGTGGTTACCCCAAATGATTCATCACTGGTAACAGAAAATGGTAAAGGAAATGGAGATAGCAATTCACACACCGAAGATAAAAAAATAGAAAGCATATCTAGAAATACTTTACCTAATAGTTCCCAAGAAGATGCTAAGACAACCAATAGTCAGACGAATGGTTCTCAGCCTACTGATAATAAAAAAGAAGATGTAGCTCCAACCAGTTCAAAAAATATAAATGGAGATACAGTGGTTCATAAACAAGAAGATAATGCGAATCCGCCTTCAATAGTAGAAAGCGAAAAGGCATTAACGAAGTTAGAAGAAGTCAATCCTGAAAAAAAAACCATAGAAAAAAATAAAGAATTAGATGCAAACGCTTCTAAGATAGAAGTAAATACAAGGAATGAAGCTAATACAAATAATAGCATAGATGGTGAACAAGCAAATGGTAAAGAAACACCTAAGGAAAATACATCAGAGCCAACTTCCCAGGATAAATTACCAAATACAGGAGCGAATTCTGAGATCAATAAAAATGAAGATAATTCAGCAAATGCAAATATAAAAGCGCAAGATAAGGTAGAAGGGGAGAAAAAAGACACACCGAATAATGGCAATAATAATGGAGAGCAACTTACTCCAAATGAGCAATTAGAAGGAATAAATACATCAGACACCGTGAAGAACAAAGAAAGTGAAAAAGAGGCAAATGATGCTAATAATCAAAATTCAAATAACAAAAATAATTTGGTATTCGAAAGTGATATAGTAAAGAATGTATATGAATTTATAATGGCCGAACTTCCAAAAGATAATGTTTTTACAAAGAATATCGAAGAGGCGGGTAATAATATAAATAATAGTGACACGGGTTTAGCAAAAGATACAGAGAAAAATGTTGAAAATGAAAAGAGGGAAGTAATACATGAACAGCCAGTAAAGAACCAAGGAGAAATAAATAATAAAAATGAACCTAAGGCAGAAGGAAAGGAAACATCCCCATTTAATAATAGCAATATTCATAATTCATTTAGTAAAATTGTTGATAATATTAATGCAGCACAAAACGAAGGAAATACATTATTGAGTAATATAATAAATTTATTTGGTAATCCCGGTTTTATTTCAAATGATGTAAAAAATTTAGTAAAGGACGCAGTTTATTTAATTTCAGCTTTTTGAATGTATTCTAAATAGGTGAAGTAGTATGTGTTTACATTGGGTTATAGCATATATATGTATTGTAAATCACCTTAATTTTTCTGAAACACTGAATAATAAAGTAAAATGTTTGCAATAATGATATATTGAGGTAACAATGGTATATAAAGGGGAAAATATGGATGATAATAATAAATAAAAATAAACAGAATTTTCATGTATGGATAAAATGTAGGTAAGTTGCTATTATCAATATGAATATTATTAATTTTTTTTTTTTGCAAAAATAATATTTATTTCAATTAAAAGATGAAAAAAATGAAAATATTAAAAACTTTACATGCATTAGGATGATACTATTGGTATTTTTGTCTATTTTGTTATTTTATTACTATTTCTTATTTGTTTACAATTTGGATATTTTATTTTTTGTGTGTTATGAAAAATTGCTAAAAAACATTATAAAAATAAATACGGAAACAACTAGTATGAATAAATAGGAATTTTCAATTGGTATTACGTTGATAAAATTTTAAAAGTTATAGTATTCCTTATGCACACATGTGCATATTAAATTAAACATGTATTTATTACTCTCCGGAATATTTTTATTGTCTTTTTTTTGTTCTGTAACCAAGAAGTATCGATTTAATCGTTGTATTTTAAAAACAGTTTTTATAGCTAAAGAATACTTTGTCATATTATAAAAATACACACACATACAATATAAATGATTATTATTTTTTTGTTATCACATTCCAATAATACTAAGATACTTTTTTAAAAATTTAATAAATATACATATTTATCATATAACTATTAATATTTTTTATGAATTTTTTAAACTGAATAAATAAACATATTTAACATATAACTATTAATATTTATATTTATATTTTGTTAATATAATAAAGGTAAAAATGAAAAATTTTTTGTCTACTTTTTACATTTTTCTTCTTTTGAAGATATTAGTATTAGACAACAATGGCGTAAATAGCGAAAATATAAATGTACATACCCCATATTTAAGGGGAATTATGAAAGACAGTCATTTTAAAATAGATAAAGATAAGGAGAATGAAATGAACAATGTCGCTAAAGGGGATGACGAAGTACAAGAAGGAGAAGAAAAGGGTACCAAAAAAGAGGGAGAAGAAGAAGGTGTAAAAAAAGAGGGTGAAGAAGAAGGTACCAAAAAAGAGGGTGAAGAAGAAGGTACCAAAAAAGAGGGAGAAGAAGAAGGTACCAAAAAAGAGGGAGAAGAAGAAGGTACCAAAAAAGAGGGAGAAGAAGAAGGTACCAAAAAAGAGGGAGAAGAAGAAGGTGTAAAAAAAGAGGGTGAAGAAGAAGGTGTAAAAAAAGAGGGTGAAGAAGGTACCAAAAAAGAAGGTGAAGAAGAGGGTACCAAAAAAGAAGGAGAAGAGGAAGGTACTAAAAAAGAAGGTGAAGAAGAGGGTAGCAAAAAAGAGGGAGACGGAGGTGTAACAAAGGTAGGAGATAGTGAACAAAAAATTGAAGGTGGTGAACAAAAAGTTGAAGGTGGTGTAAAAAAAGAGGGTGAAGAAGGTACCAAAAAAGAGGGTGAAGAAGAAGGTACCAAAAAAGAAGGAGAAGAGGGTACTAAAAAAGAAGGAGAGGAAGGTGTAAAAAAAGAAGGAGAAGAAGGTACCAAAAAAGAGGGTGAAGAAGAAGGTACCAAAAAAGAAGGTGAAGAGGAAGGTACCAAAAAAGAAGGTGAAGAGGAAGGTACCAAAAAAGAGGGTGAAGAAGAAGGTACCAAAAAAGAAGGTGAAGAGGAAGGTACCAAAAAAGAAGGTGAAGAGGAAGGTACCAAAAAAGAGGGTGAAGAAGAAGGTACCAAAAAAGAAGGTGAAGAGGAAGGTACCAAAAAAGAAGGTGAAGAGGAAGGTACTAAAAAAGAAGGTGAAGAAGGCGTAAAAAAAGAAGGAGAAGAAGGTACCAAAAAAGAAGGTGAAGAAGAGGGTACCAAAAAAGAAGGAGAAGAGGAAGGTACTAAAAAAGGAGAAGAGGGTGCTAAAAAAGAAGGAGAAGAGGGTGCTAAAAAAGAAGGAGAAGAAGGTACCAAAAAAGAAGGTGAAGAAGAAGGTACCAAAAAAGAGGGAGAAGAAGAAGGTACCAAAAAAGAGGGAGAAGAAGGTACCAAAAAAGAAGGTGAAGAAGGTACCAAAAAAGAAGGAGAAGAGGGTACTAAAAAAGAGGGTGAAGAGGAAGGTGTAAAAAAAGAAGGTGAAGAAGGTACCAAAAAAGAAGGAGAAGAGGGTACTAAAAAAGAAGGAGAGGAAGGTGTAAAAAAAGAGGGTGAAGAAGGTACCAAAAAAGAAGGTGAAGAAGAAGGTACCAAAAAAGAAGGAGAAGAGGGTACTAAAAAAGAAGGAGAGGAAGGTGTAAAAAAAGAAGGAGAAGAAGGTACCAAAAAAGAAGGTGAAGAAGGTACCAAAAAAGAAGGAGAAGAGGGTACTAAAAAAGAAGGAGAGGAAGGTGTAAAAAAAGAGGGTGAAGAAGGTACCAAAAAAGAAGGTGAAGAAGAAGGTACCAAAAAAGAAGGAGAAGAGGGTACTAAAAAAGAAGGAGAGGAAGGTGTAAAAAAAGAAGGAGAAGAAGGTACCAAAAAAGAAGGTGAAGAAGAGGGTACCAAAAAAGAAGGAGAAGAGGAAGGTACCAAAAAAGAGGGTGAAGAAGAAGGTACCAAAAAAGAGGGAGAAGAAGAAGGTACCAAAAAAGAAGGTGAGGAAGGTACTAAAAAAGAAGGTGAAGAAGAGGGTACTAAAAAAGAGGGTGAAGAAGAGGGTACCAAAAAAGAAGGTGAGGAAGGTACTAAAAAAGAAGGTGAAGAAGAAGGTGTAAAAAAAGAGGGTGAAGAAGGTACCAAAAAAGAAGGAGAAGAAGGTACCAAAAAAGAGGGAGAAGAAGGTACCAAAAAAGAAGGTGAAGAAGAAGGTACTAAAAAAGAAGGTGAAGAAGGTACCAAAAAAGAAGGAGAAGAGGGTACTAAAAAAGAAGGAGAGGAAGGTGTAAAAAAAGAGGGTGAAGAAGGTACCAAAAAAGAAGGTGAAGAAGAAGGTACCAAAAAAGAAGGAGAAGAGGGTACTAAAAAAGAAGGAGAGGAAGGTGTAAAAAAAGAAGGAGAAGAAGGTACCAAAAAAGAAGGTGAAGAAGAGGGTACCAAAAAAGAAGGAGAAGAGGAAGGTACCAAAAAAGAAGGAGAAGAGGGTACTAAAAAAGAAGGAGAGGAAGGTGTAAAAAAAGAGGGTGAAGAAGGTACCAAAAAAGAAGGTGAGGAAGGTACTAAAAAAGAAGGAGAGGAAGGTACCAAAAAAGAAGGTGAGGAAGGCACTAAAAAAGAGGGTGAAGAAGAGGGTACCAAAAAAGAAGGTGAGGAAGGTACTAAAAAAGAAGGTGAAGAAGAAGGTGTAAAAAAAGAGGGTGAAGAAGGTACCAAAAAAGAAGGTGAAGAAGAAGGTGTAAAAAAAGAAGGAGAAGAAGGTACCAAAAAAGAAGGTGAGGAAGGTACTAAAAAAGAAGGAGAAGAAGGTACCAAAAAAGAAGGTGAAGAAGAGGGTACCAAAAAAGAAGGAGAAGAAGGTACCAAAAAAGAAGGAGAAGAGGGTACTAAAAAAGAAGGAGAGGAAGGTACCAAAAAAGAAGGAGAAGAAGGTACCAAAAAAGAAGGTGAGGAAGGTACTAAAAAAGAAGGAGAGGAAGGTGTAAAAAAAGAAGGAGAAGAAGGTACCAAAAAAGAAGGTGAGGAAGGTACTAAAAAAGAAGGTGAAGAAGAGGGTACCAAAAAAGAAGGTGAGGAAGGTACTAAAAAAGAAGGTGAAGAAGAAGGTGTAAAAAAAGAGGGTGAAGAAGGTACCAAAAAAGAAGGTGAAGAAGAGGGTACCAAAAAAGAAGGTGAGGAAGGTACTAAAAAAGAAGGTGAAGAAGAGGGTACCAAAAAAGAAGGTGAAGAGGGTACCAAAAAAGAAGGAGAAGAGGACGGTGTAAAAAAAGAAGGTGAAGAAGAAGGTACCAAAAAAGAGGGAGAAGAAGAGGGTACTAAAAAAGAGGGTGAAGAAGAAGGTGTAAAAAAAGGAATAGAAGTAGGTGAAGAAGAAGGTGAAGAAGAAGGTGAAGAAGTAGGTGAAGAAGAAGGTGAAGAAGAAGGTGAAGAAGAAGGTGTAAAAAAAGAGGGTGAAGAAGAAGGTACTAAAAAAGAGGGTGAAGAAGAAGGTACTAAAAAAGAGGGTGAAGAGGAAGGTGTAAAAAAAGAAGGGGAGGAAGGCGTAAAAAAAGAAGGTGAAGAGGAAGGCACTAAAAAAGAGGGTGAAGAAGAAGGTACTAAAAAAGAGGGTGACGAAGAAGGTACTAAAAAAGAGGGTGAAGAAGAAGGTACTAAAAAAGAGGGTGAAGAGGAAGGTGTAAAAAAAGAAGGTGAAGAAGGTACCAAAAAAGAAGGTGAAGAGAAAGGCACCAAAAAAGAAGGTGAAGAAGAAGGTGCCAAAAAAGATATGTTTAGTGAATATAAAGACCCTAATCATGAAACGAATGCAAATACATCATTTAAAGAACTAACTGATATAATGGATAATGATAGTGATAGTGATTTTGATGATGCATCATCTTTTTTTGAAGATGAAATATCTTCTCATTTGGGAATGGTTGAAGAATATTAAATATATTAAATAATATAATTTGGGGTGGTTATGCTCATATATTTCATTTCTAGTCATTTAAAAGAATAAATTAATAAATTTGTATGCATTATTCCTTTTGGGTATAGATATACCCCTGGAGAGTACAAATTATAAAAAAAGCAAAGTGATAATAAAGAAATGAGGGCGATATATAAGCATATTAATTATGTTGGGGGATATATATTTTTCTTAATATTAACCCCTTAGTTATATCATATAATGAAAATTAATTTAAATTTTTATTATCAAAATGATATTTTTCTTAATATTAACCCCTTAGTTATATCATATAATGAAAATTAATTTAAATTTTTATTATCAAAATATGAATTTAATAATATTTGTGATAATTTCCTAAAATTGTCACCTCAAATAATAAACTAAATGATAATTTTTTTACAATTTTTTTAAACATTTTTTTTATAATTACATTATATATTTTTTAGTAAATTTCTAAATTGAGAGTTCTTTGAAAATGCATATTATATAATTTTAAGAAAGACATGCTATTTGTTCTATTTCATTATATTTTTTCATATTATTTAACAATATATATATGTGTGTGTGTATTTTTTTAATTGTGTAATAACACATTGTAGACGTTTACAACTCTACATATTTTACCAATATTGGTAATATAAACTAAGCTTTAAAATTATTTATTAATAAATCAATTTGTGGTATCATGGATAGTTATATTAAAAGATGCATATTTATTTGTGTAGGTATAAGGTATACTTTATATATTAGTTGTCCAAATATAAATTTTATCAAATTTAGTTCCTTAAGACATGATAGTGAAATTATGTTAAATTCACATGAGAAATGTACTACCAATTTTATTTTATATACCAACTTATAATAAAGATATTTACATAAATCATTACTAAATCCCATGAAAAACCAACAATGCAAATTTTTTAAAGACCTATTTAATGCATAAATATATGCCATTTCGAATTTTTCTTTTTTTTTGCGGTGTATGTTAAAATGGACTTTTAACAAGCGAGAATCGATAATTAAAAAAATTTGTGTTTTACTTGTATAATATGCATGTTTTATGAAACCTAATAACCTACATAATTATTGAAAGATATTTGCGTATTGCAACCATAATTACCTTTTAAAAAATGTCTTTTTTTTCTTACTTTTTTGTATATGAACAGAGAAAAATTGTACAAAATAAAAAATTTGTTATTAAGAATGGTAATAAAAAATTTATAAGGCAAAGGAATAAATTTTTCAAAAAATTTAGAAAAATAATGTGTAATTCTAATATATGGTTTACATGTAACAATTATGAACATTCATAATATTTTAGAACAAATTTTTTAGGTGCAAACACCGAAATTTACATCATATTTTTTTAAAATTGTGATCCGATATTTACTATTTTCCTAAAGTATTATAATTTATGCATGTGTGCAATAATTTTTTTTTTATATACTTGAAAAACGTTATACATAAAAAAAACATATATCAATAATAATATATACAACTTAGAAGCACACTCTCCAATTTTCCATTTTTTTTAGAACAAATTATATGGTTATGGTATGTAACGAATTAAAATTATAAAAATATATTAATTTACAGTGTTAACTAATTTTAATTTTTCCTCCTTTTTTATGGCTAATTTTTTTTATATTGCACTTTATATAATAAAAATATTTTATTAATAATTTATGGTGAGTTTTATTGTAATTATTTTTCGGAGTATTTAACAAAAATTGCCTTTTTGGAAAATCGGAATTTTTTTAATTATTTAATTTTCCAATATATGAGTATTGAATGATTAACTATAATGGTTTACTTATTTAATGTTAATAGTAAAATAAATTCACAAACGATGATTTAATTGTGATAGAATAATGTCTTATTAACCTTTTCTTCATAGCACCTTTTGTTTTTTATTTTATTGTATTGACTTAAAATCAAGAGACAAATAGCATGCATATTCATATTTGAAACACATAATATTATTATAAATATATTTTTTCCTCGTGTTTAATTTATTGTAAACTTTTGTGACATATTATAAATTATATAAAAATGAAGACTAATTTGGTTTTCGCTTTATTTTTTTTATTCATAAGTGTACGCGGATCCAATGCTAATTTAAGAGGGCAACCTGAATCAAATATTCCATCAGAAGGACAAAGTGCCGATGATAGTCAACAAACACGTTCTGACGGACAAACTCAAGAATCTGGAACTGGTGTTGGTGCTGGTGCTGGTGTCAGTACTGGTGTTGGTGGTGTTCCTGGTGCCGGTACTGGTGTTGGTGGTGTTCCTGGTGCTGTTCCAGGTGCCGTTCCAGGTGCTGTTCCAGGTGCCGTTCCAGGTGCCGTTCCAGGTGCCGTTCCTGGTGTTGTTCCAGGTGCTTCTACTGATCCAAATACTCAAACTGAAGAAACACAAAATGGAATAGAGGAAATAACAACAACCGATGAGAATAATCAGATAACAGAAGAAGAATTAGCTGTATGTGAGGAAATTGAGGAAAGTTATGATGATATGGAAGATGAAGAAGAAGATGAAGAAGATCCAGTAGCAGAAGACTTTGAAATAAATAATGAAGAGGACGAAGAAAATGAAGAAGAGGAAGACACTGAGGAAGACACTGAGGAAGAAGAGCAAGCACAATCAACAGAAAACGCCGAAGCAGGAGAACAAAATAATGCACAAACACAAGAATCAAATGGTACTACTGGTGAAGAAAATACAAATACTAATGGTAGTGAATCACCTGCACAAGTCAACACTGACGAAAGCGCTCAAAATAAAAAGAAAGGCACAACCGAAGGTGCAGCACCTTTAACTGACACCAAAGCTCAAGACAAAATTAATAAGGATTCTAAAAAAGAAGCTAAAGAAATAATGAAAACCTTAGTTACTATGTTTGACGATGCTGATGTAATTGATGAGCCTGTAGGTGATTTCTCAGATGATATTTCACAATTTCTTATTATATAAAAATTCTAAAAATTTTCAAAAAAAATGAGCATATTTATCATTTGTTAGCCTATTTTTTGTTTATTATACCGCCATTAATTTATTGATTTTTTTTTGTTTTTTTGTAAAATGGGGAAATAGTATTTTTTTATTTATTTATTTGTTAATTATAGCAAATGGACAAATAAAAATTCATTTATATATAAATATGCATGTCAACGCGTGTCTATATATATACAAAGAATTGTTTTTAAAATGTGTCTCTGTTTATGTAATTTCATTTAATGGCAGCCCATTATATGTACATAAAAATTATAACATAATTGTTAAGATTGTAAATATTATGATTTTATAATTATAATGAAAAATTATATTTTTTTGTATACCCTAAAGAAAGTTACATTTCTCATGTTTCATTGAACCTAAACTTAAAACTTGATTGTTTTCTAATAGTGTTTTAAATATTTAAAAATGAAAATTTTTTAATATTTTACTAAGGTTTCTTTAAAATGGTAATAATATACACAATTTGCAAAGTTAAATAAATATAATTTTATCCTTATAGGATATGTGAATTATCACATTATTTTGGAGAGGTGATAAAATATATGTTAAAGAATATATTCTTAAAATTTTATATTTATATGTTATAATTATCTTTTGTTCGTATTTTTTATGAGCAAACTATTAAAATGTTTAAAAGAATTATAGAATATTTTATAAAGTGTAAAAAAAAATTAATATTAACAATGTTTTTATTATACCGTGTAAATAATGGAAAATTGTATTAACCTAAAATATTAGAACAATCCTACTATTTTTTTCTTCTAAATAATAATTTATTATATTGCATTAAATTATGTATAGTGTGTACTTTTTTTTAATTATCCTAATTTAAGCTGTTGTTATGATGTTGGTTTACTAATTTTTTTTTTTAATATCCTATATTTATTTGGATAATTGTGTGTGTGTGCAATTGAAAATTATAATAGCTATTATCCATTCAATACATGAAAAATAAAATTTATATTATTTGGAAAATTGTGAATCTATTTTTTTTAAATATTGCAATGTTAATTTTTTCTCGTTGTTTTCCGTTTTTTTTTTACAATTTAATGTTCTAATGAACACTCAATTAGGAAATTTAGGTCGATTAATTCTTATTATAATTTATAACATCGGTGTGAAGAAAAAAAAATTACACATACAATTTATAACTAAAATTAAATTATATATATATTTTTTTTTTTTATTTTCACAATTAACAAAAATTATAATTAAAAAGAATAAATGTGTTATCTTATTTCTATATTTTTATTAAATATTTAATATAATTCGAATGGTTCTGATATTTAATTACTAATTAAAATTTTTGGACACAAATTGTTATTTTACCTTTATTACTATTACAACCACTATTGTTATTTGATTTTTATTTATTTTTGAAAACATTAATTCACAATGAAAAGCAATATTATAAAAATTAGTTTTGCTCTTTTGTTTTTAAGCTACTATGTTAGTGAAATAAATGGAAATGTTACAAAAAAAAGTAAATTTAGTTTAAGAAGTTTTTTTACTAAAAATGAAGATTTAAATAACGATTCAGATGATGGAAATGTACATGGAGAGGCTGAGGAAAAAGTGGGGGCTGACACAGCACAAACAACTTTAAATGGTGGAGCAGGTACTCAAAAAACTGGTAGTCAATCTCAGGATGGAGAAGTACAATCCCCTGGTATAACCGTTACACAAAATGTTAATCCTGACCAACCATGCACAGAAGATTGTGAAGATCATTGTGATGAAGAATGTGATGAAGAATGTGATGAATGCCATGATGAATTATGTGATGAATGTCATGATGAATCTTGTACAGACTGCCAGGATGAATGCACTGATGATTGTCGAGAGGAATGCGAACAAATGAGAGCTGGTGATGGCCACTGCGGTGGAGAAAATATTCCAAGCTGCACAAATTGTACTGTTAATGATCCAAGTTGTAAAGAGTGTCAAAAAATATTCAATGCCCATCACCCAGAAACACATAATGCTAGAAATGGAAGACATCATACACCAAGAGTTCAAAATGTGATAGAAGCTATAACAGATGGTACAAAAAACATGGCAGATGAAGATGAAGCAGTATGTGATGAACAATTGGATGAAGGTGGTGACAATGAAGAAGAAGAAGAAGAAGATACTGTAGATATTGAAGATGTTGAAATCATTGAAAGTACCGAGGAAATTGAAGATAGTAATGATAATGAAGAATTAGAATTAGAAGAAGTTATAGATACGAACAAAGGTGGACAAGAAGAAAATGAAGCCGAAACAGAAGCAACCGTAACAAATGAACATGGAAATAATAATAATACTACAAATACGAATGAAGCTGCTAACAATAACCAAACTAATAATGCCAATAATGCTAATAATAACCAAACTAATAATACCAATAATGCTAATAATAACCAAACTAATAATACCAATAATGCTAATAATAATAAGACTGGTATGAATTTGCTTATAAAAGAATATAAAGGAAACACTGGTGCTACAACTGAAAAGGAAAACATTTTGGATAATGCTTTACGTGGTATTGACGATAATCAATTTTCTAGTGATATTCAAGATTTCTCACAAGATATAACTGAATATGCCTTAATGGAAGATGATATTTAAGAAGGAATAGACATATGCATATATATAACAGCAGGCAACATATAAGGAATACTAAGATTATTTCATTTGTTTTAGTAATTAAAGATAGCATCTTAATTATATAATTTTTTTTAATTCATAGTTTTGAGTTCATATGCACATTTACACATAATATACTTTTTTTGATATAACAAATAAAAGTGCACAAATTTGTGTTTATTTTATTTACGCTTAAATGCATAAATTGACAATTTTGTTTCATATTTTTTTATGTTGCCAATTCATTATGATTAGCCAAATAAAACTTATAATAATATTTTTTTCTCAATTTAAAAAAAAATTATTTTTATTGTTTTACTATAGCTTAATTGGAGCATATTAAATAAATTAATAAAGTATTATATACTTTAAATTAAATATAAGGTTTGAAATAAAATGCAATACTAAATCGTTCTTATGTATGTGTGTGCCGCTATATGCATATCTTTTACTATGTTTCCTTATTATGCAACTATGCTATAGTTGTAAAGGCAGAACAAAAAAGAACACAACTAAAGTTGCAACCTGTATTATAGTTATTTTGTTTTCGAAATTTATCACGAAAAAATAACAAGAGAAAAAAGCGATTAATATTTATTTTATGCATGATGCTTCTATGCTTTTTCCTTGCTGACAGAACAAATACGTGTATATTTACCATATACTTGTGAAATACCCATAGGGCAATTACAAAATTGGTATAATTTATATTCTTCTTTTTGTTATTAATATTATTGTTGTTGCTGACACAATATAATTTTATTTATTGTTTTCTTTAGTGTGTGCAAATAGCATATTTTTTGGTTGTATAGGAATACATATTGTATGCATTTATTTTAAAAGCATTTAAAACTATTTTATTTTATATCTATTTAGAAAACAGTATGCAAATTGGAAATATCCCAGTTTGTACTATTTTTAATAATTTTATTCATTTTATATTATTTATTTATTTGGGTAATAATTATAAAATTCTTCAAAAAAAATAATTGATAAAAATTTTTAAATATTTTACACCATGATAAGTGTGCGCATTGTCTTTTTCAAAAATTAACTTGCCAAAAAAAAAAATATTTTTTTTAAAAGTATTATTTTCAATGCTGCATAATATTTTTTTAATTGTATATATCATTATTATTAAATGTCTTTTGATTAGTTATACTTTTTAGTATTCTGTTTAATAAAATAAGTAATAATAATAATAATTTTAGAATAACTCAAAATAACTAAATTTGGTTTAACTATATAGTTTTTATTTTATTTGTCTTTTATTTGTTTTTTTGTATTTTTTGATTTGGCAATCAAAAATGGGGAAAAAAATTAATATTGCAATTTATTTGATTCTATTAAATTTGTTTGGTTGTGGAATTAAATATGGAGAAAGTGGTATTCCAGTGATAAAATCATTTAACTTGAGAAATAGTTACGAAAACAAAAAAAACTCACAAACAGACATAAATACTGTAGATAATACCAACATTCAAGATGATCAAAACAAATTAGTAATAGAAGGTAACGATGAAAGTTCACCAGAAATTAAAGAAAATACAAACGAAGACGAGAAGGGGAAAAAACCGTCTGATCCTGTCGAAGTATCTGACCAAGAAAACACCCATGGTACCGCAGATAAAAAGGAAGAAGACCGTCCTAAAGATGGTGAAAAAATTTCATCTGAACAAGGTGCAAAAGAATCTCCCTCTAATCCAGGTAGTCAAGCTCAAACACAAGTTGTAAATAATTCAGGAGGCGATAGCCATACTGCTACGGATAAACCAGAAGAAAAAAAAGAAGATGCAAGTATTCCGAAAGAAACACAAGGCACAGAACCTACCGATAATAACGGGAAAACGGTTGAAGGTGGTGCTACTCAAAAAACAGGTCAAGAAAATTCTGACAAGTCTTTAGGTGATGTAAATCATGGCGATCAAAAGCTATCTCCTGCACCCACAGAAGGTCACGGTGTAACTCCACAAGGTAATACCAATGGCGAATCTGCTAATAATCCATCAAGTTTAGGTGATCAACCAGTAGATGTTAAGCAACCAAATAATGAAGAAGATATTACTAATAAAGATAATACACCTAGCGGTCCTAAAAAGGGTGAAGACACTTCTGTAACGGAAAATTCCGATAGCATTGGCAAGGAAAAAACACAACAGAAGGAAACTGTCATTGGTAAAAATAGTGATAAGGATCCTGCTTCTGACGATTCACCTGAAAATACTGTTGATAATACAAAAGACAAAACCAAAGAAGTTCATAATGGTGCCGATGAAGATAGTAATAATCTTGCTGGTAATACTAAAACAGAAGAGTCTAATTCAATTGTTGAGGTTCCACCTGTTGCTCCTAGTAAGGTTCCTGAGCAAAAGCAAGCCGATGCTAATACTTTGGAGTTACCCCCTGCTAACCCCAACAATGTAAACACCACTAATTTGAAGGATACCGAATCTAATGTTAAAACTGGTAATGATGGTGCTCCTAAAGAAGATGGAACTAATGAGGCTCACAATAATCAAACTATTATAGAAGAAGCAGGAAATGATCCTAAATCTGAAACTGACCCAAAAGATAATGCAGTAAATAAGAATGTTGAACTGAAATATGATAACGAAGAAGAAGAAGAAGAAGATGATGATGAAGATGAAAACGTCGTAGATGAATCGGTAAATGTTATAGAATCAGATGCAGAAAAGCAAGATGATAACAAAGAAGAAACCGAATCTGAAGAAGATGATGAAAATAACGATGTAGCAGAGGAAGCATTGAATGAGGCAAATGAAACAAACGAAAATGAAAAAGAAAAGGTGCCAAAGGAATCGGAAAACGAAACAACAGAAAAGGAAGAAGATAAAGAGGAGCCTACTACCATTGATTCTAAAGCTAAAAAAATAATTTCTGAATATTATCAAAATATGAAAAATATCAAGAACAAAATCAAGGATTATGTAAAATCGGCGATGGATTTAATAGACGGTAATAATGGAATTTCAAAGGCTTTCTCCAATCTTTCAGAAGATATAAGTAATTTTATCCTTAAACTATAAAGAAGTATTAAATATCATTAGTGTGAATTATAATTTTTTTATTTTTAAAATAATCATATTTTGCTTATAGTATGTGATAATTTGTGAGCAAATTTTAGTAAATAATAATATGCTAATATATATTTTTGCATGTTATATGTATGCATATATATACGATACATACACATTTTTTGAAAATAAACAAGCCAAAAAATATGTGTTATTTATTGTATTTTGGTAATGAATAAAATGAAGCATTTACAAAATTCTCCAAAGTGGAAGTATATTATATGCATATTGTGTTGTACTTTCTTGTTGCCTTTTTTAAAAATATGTGTTTATATTTACATTTAAGATTAAGTTTGTTTTTTAAAATCGATATAAAGAAACTTTAATAGGTTTATTATTTTTTTTATAATAAAATGTTTTAACATATTTGAATAAAATAGTTGGTTTCTTGTTACCACTCATAATAAATTTTCAGCTAAAATATTATATTTTATGAAAAGATATATAATATATAAAGAATATATAGTATCATGTATATATATATACATGTGTGTGATTAGCTTAGATATTATTAAGGGCGAATATGCACATAAACTTGCCGAATAGTCCAAAGAATAATGTTTACTTTCTGTATCATATCCCATTGGGCATTTTTTTTAGAGCAAATTAAATAAGAAAAATATAAAAATACAAGGTTTTCCGATTTCAATTTTAACTTGGTTTTCCTTTTTTCAGAATAAATTGGAGAATATGGAATGATTTTATTTGTAATATATTTTTTTAAGTTATATTTCGTTTTATTTAAAAAATATGTTTTTTTAATTGTCTATCCATTTTCGGTTCCTTTTACTGGTAGCAAATATATTTTATGTATATATTTTTTTATTCTTATTTTCTGCATGATTTTGTTTTCATTAGAATAAAACATATATTTTTAATATTCTCATAGTTTTATTATTAAAGATTATTTTAATTCATCATTATATCATGGAAATTTAATATGATAAACTAATAATTATTTTATAATAAATATGAAAATATAAGACATTCACCGATACTAGTGATGTAAAAAAAAAATAAAATACACACAATATTGATATTACTTATAACCGATTTTATAAAAAAGAAAAAAGATTAGTATATAAAATAAGTAAAATAAAAAGTAATAATATATAATTATTCCATAACAAATAATATTTAAGTTTGTTTTATTATTATTAAAGGTGTATCCTCCATATTATTAACTTTTTAATTTTAGGTTATCCGCATATATATATGTATGTTTGTGTATAAAATCATATTTGGTTTATGTTTTTTTGTTTGAAATTGATATATTAAATATGTTAGTACAATCATAAAAATAGTGAAAATAAATGTGTAATGTGCTATCATAAGCATTTTGGTGAAATACTTACTATATATATATACAACTTTTTCTTATTTATTGTTAAATATCTAAAAAAATGAAAAAAGGAATAAACGCAGCCGTCTTACTAGCCCTTATTACTCTTCATATAGAGAGCAACTTAGTATCCACTGAAGTTACTAATAAACAGGGGAATTTGCGAAATAGTTATAGTTTTTTTAATTTTTTTTCATCAAATAAAAATGATGATTTAGAAAATGAAGACAATGAAAGTCAACAAATTCAAGGAAACGCTGATGACGTTGAAAATCCTGGATCACCTAGCGTTCCTGATGGTGACTCATTAAAGACGAAAAATCCAGATGCCACAGATCAAGGATCTGGAAAAAAAGATACAACTGGTGATGGTGCATCAGCGGTCTCTGGTCCAGAGGCATCCACGAAAGAAAAAAGTGGAGAACAAGAGGGAAATGAAAAGCAAACAATACCAGCGCCAGCCGAAGGCGAGGGATCGGAAACAGAAGAAGAAAAAGAAAAAAAAAAACAAGGAGGTTCTACAAATGAAACAGGAGAACAAATCGAAACACCAAAAGGTGGAGAACAAGGAGAGCAAAAAGCACCAGGGGTAGCAGAAGGCAAGGAACTAACACAAGGATCAGAAGTAAGAACGGAAACAGGAACAGGAACAAAAGCGGGAGAAGGTGTAAATGCAGAAACAAAAGACGGAGCAGTAACAGAAACAGAAGATGCAGGAAAAAATAAACAAGAAGATTCTAAAGGTGAAACAGGAAAACAAGCCAAAGATCCACAAAATGGAGAACACGGGAAAGAAGAAGAGGAAAAGGCGTCAACATTAGGATCAGAAGAAGGAGTAAACACAGGGAAAAAAGTCGGAACAGAAGCTGAAACAATAGAAGGATCAGGAGCAGGAACAAAAGTATCAGAAGAAGGATTGAGAACAGAAAAGTCACCAGGATCTGAGTTAATATCAAAAGAAGAAACTGGAGGGGATGGAGGAGAAGTTCAAAAAGAGGATAGTTCAAAAACAAAAGGAGAAAAGGGGGATAATGAAACATTGGATAACCCACCAAAGAAAGAAGATGGCCAACCAAGCCCACAAAAATTACCAGAACAGAAAGAAGAGCCACAAAATAAAAAAGGTGAAGGTCAAACAAATAATGTTGACGAAGGAAAAGAATCAAACAAAGATACGAAATCTACGGAAAACCTTTCTTCAGATCAACGTCCATCTCCCCCTCCAGTAGAGCAACAATCTCCACCAGAACAACAACCACCAGCTGGAAATCCTACTAATTTACCAAGTGGAAATATTCCACCTGTGGATGGAGAAAATAGTATTGAAAAAGGAAGTAAATCTCCAAATGCGGTAGATGGATCACCTACAAAAGCATCGGGTGAAGAAAATCAACACATGATAAAACCATTAGAAGTACCTTCTGACACTGATAATGTTATTCTTGACGATGAAACAGAAGAGGAACATGAAAATGAAGAAGAAGAAGAAGATGATGATGATGATGATGACGATGAACTTTTACTGGATGCATCAGAAGATGAGGATGAAGATGAAGAAAAAGATGCGGAAGAAGATGATGAGGAATTGAGTAATGATGAAAATGAAACCCCAGAAGAAACATCCAATGAAGTAACAAGCGAAACCCCAGTTGTGCAAGATGAGCAACCAAACGTAACGAGCGAATCATCCCCTGCAGAGGGAGAAAATGGTGCACAAGAAAAAAATTCAGACGATTCAAGAGCTAATGAAAATAGTACATCTGAATCAAAAGGTGCTGAACAAAAAAAACCAATAAAACCACAAAATGGGGACATTGCTAATAAATCGATTTCTAATGAGTATAAAGAAGAGAATAAACAAAAAAAGGATGCTAATAAATTCGTGAAAGATGCTTTTAATCTTTTTAAAAAGAAAGACAATGAAAATGGAAATGACGATGAAGATGTTAGTGATTTATCTGAGGATTTGTTTCAATATATTTTGGAGTAATATGGAAAAAGGTACAAATTAAGAAATTTATAAATAAGAAGGTTTATTAGTATGTACCTATATATATTTGTATTGGTCACGTTATGAAGTGATCATTAGAAAAATCCTAAAAATATCGGATGATAAGTTATATTTTATATTTAAGGCATACAATATATTCAATCTCAGTTTGAAAAGGAATATTTTTTTACAGATTTATTTATCAAAATGACTGAGAATATTATATATGCATACTTGTGATAAAATATATTGTAATTGTTCAAAAATCCTTCCCATAAATACATTTCAAAGTAAAAAATATAACAATTTTATTGGGTTGGAATATATGCACATGTGTGTATGTATACATGATATATTTATTGTTTTGTAATATTTTTTTAAATAACTTTTAAATATAACTTAATATATAATTTTTTTTAACCACTTTTAAACTAGTACTTTAATGGTTTTATTTTCGAATTAATTTAATATGTTAGGGCACGATATGTTTGGTATTTTAACTGTGTAAATAAACAAGCTAAGCTATGTAAATATATTTGTGGTTATGTTCATTTCTTAAAAATATATCAATACCCATTTATTTTTATAAAAAAAATAAAGCCATATTTTTGTGATTTTGTGAATATACTATTACTATAGAAAAATAATCGCAAATAAAAAAGTTATAATTCAAAAATGTATACTGGAATGCATAGAAGCAGAATAAATCTGTATATGCTGATCCCGATTTTGCATGATTGCTCTACACCGTTTAATCGACAGAGCCTATATGAAATATATTTTTTGAGCATGTAAATATTTATATAAATATAAACACATTGGAGGGAACAAGACATTTTAATTTTTATTATGTATCATCTTTTTTTTAAATGGTGCATATTTAATATATTTTATTTGATGAACTATTCTCGTAACCACCATCCAAACAAAATTATAGGAAAAAAAAATAGGGGGTGCATAAAATAACTATTTAATCTTCTCTCCATTTTATTTTACTTAAATTTATCGATTACATGTCCCCGTAATAAATTTATGTGGATAATGTTATTTTATTTGCAATTTTATAATTATTTCATATATATATACGCGTTTTGCCTTTTATAGATATGTGGAATTGCCAAATAATGTGCATTATCAAAATTATATGTAGAAAAAAAAAATCGACCTTAAGTGGTTGAATATTGTATAGTTGCATGTCTAAGCAATACACTTCAGTTTTCGATTTATATTTATTAATATATTATGTGTATAAATGTGCAATGGTGAAAAAAAAATATGATCATAGTTTTCAATTAATTTTTTTTTTTTTATATTTGCGATCGAATTATTAGTCCCTTTTCATAGAAAATATATAATATACATTAAGAAAATTAATAAGAAAACATTATAATGAACATTGCATAAATGTGTGAAAGGTGTACAATCGAAAAAAGAAATAAATGGTTCTTTTTACTTGCTCTTTTAGATCCTTGAAATATTTTTTATAAAAACTTTTAGTACAAATTGATACAACTACTCATTACTTTTATGTATCAATCACCTCAAAAAAAATAAATAGAAATAAAAATCAAATGAACCAATATACGATATATTTGAGTAATATAAATTACTAAACAAATTATATGCTACCAACTTGCTCCTTTTAAGTTGTAATTATTATTAGTTAAGAGCAAACAAACAACACACACAAATAAATATATGTATATATATATGTGCTCCCCCAATAATACTAAAAATGAATGTCCTATGCATTAGTTTTTTTCTCTTCTGTATTTTTCATTTTTATAAAACTGCTAGTATAAATGAAGTTAGTAAGGCATCAGAAGTCGCGCAAATACTTGTAGATATTTCTGATCAAATAGAAAAAACAGCTATTAATACTCCTAATCCTGAAAATGGACCAAACGGCGATTCTAAATTGTTAGAAAATAAAGATTCTGATAGTGCAAAATATCATGACCTTTTACCTCAAAATAATCCCAATATCACAAAAAAAAAAACAGATAGAAGATTTGATAGCAATTGTGAGCAATCATCAGATAAAAAAGAAGATCTTAATAAGACTGATCATAAGCAGGACATTTCAGCTAAACCAAGTCCTCAAAATGATAGTGATAAGTCAACAAGCCCAAAAGAGCTAAATGAACTACAAAAAAATAGAAATAAGGTGGCAGACCATGAATATTCCAAAAATGTGGACGGTAAGCCGATAAAGAGCAAACGAAAGCATATGAGAAAAGGAAGGAAAAACAGAACGGCGAAGGATTTGAATAAAAATGATATTGAAAAAGCGAAAATAGGCAGCACTGACGAGAAAAAAGAAGAAAATGGAAGTCATAATCAACCAATTGATGAACCTTTAGATTTATCAATGAAAAAAATATAGAAAACGTAAAAGAAATTGACAAAGTACCACATTATGAGTATGTTGATGGAGCATCCAAAGTTAAACCTACGAATTTGAAACGATATAATATATTATTAACAAGAATAATATGATTGGTAATAAAAAAATAAATGGCATTACTTCCACAAAAAATAAATCCCAAAACATATGATAATAAATCTGTGGAAAGGCTAAAAGTAACAAGAGACAAATGAAAAAGGTGACACATATTTCTAAAAAATTGCATTAAAAAAGTGTATATATAACTCATTCAATAATATTCATAGCTATTATAAAGTAGTGAGCATATGCACGTTATATGTGTTGCCACCATTCCATTCTCATTTTTTATACAAAAAATATATGTATATTTACTTTTTTCAAAAATGTTATTTTATTTGATAAACAAGTAAATTTTTTATATATATTAAACTTGCTTCTATATAAATTTATTTATTCGAAATTTGTATATATAAGCACAATTGTAACGGTTGGCATTTAGTCAACAAATATCATATAACCATTTGAATACTGTAGAACCCTGAAACTACAATTATACAAAATATAAAATTGTAAATTCTATATTAAATGAATTTACCCAATTGTGTATTGAGTATTTAATCGTAGCATCCCATATGTTTTCATTACTCATGTTATTAGTTGTTTTAAAATTATTATATTTCACACACTCCCTTAAATATTATTTAATATTTGTGCTTTTGCTTTTACACTACTATTATCCAATTGCGGCAACTTCAAAGGGCCAAAAGAATAAAATACAATTTTTTCTCATGCTTAGCCTTTATTTTAAGAATTAAAAAAATGCATAGTTGCATGATAATTATGTTTATTAAATTTTAAATATTTTTATTTATATTACTAAGAATATTAAAATTATATAAAATTGCCTTTTACGAAAACGGTTTTATTTCCCACAAAATATTATACACGTAGCATAATAATTTTTTTTATCATAGCTAATGTTATATTCTATTCCCCTTAATATTTTTTTGGAAAGAGAATGTTGGGAAATATATTTTATTTTGTATTTATTATAGAATAATTCATTTATTTATTTTTCAACAAAAGGGCGTAATTATAGTTTTAGGATTTTATTTCACAAATGAGTTAATTTTTTTTTACACTAATATATAAGAGAGCAAAAAAGTATAATTATGTCGTGATTTGTGATAATAGTTTATATGATATCATTTTGTAAGTGTAAAAATATAGATTGTTCCACTTTTTAACATATATGTATTTGTTTTATTTTAGCATTTAATTCGTTGATGAAGCGTATTAAAAATGAAAAAGGTAAAATAAAGTTATGGAAAAAATTAATTTTCGAGAAAAAGGCTTATAATTTTACAGCTATAAAAAAATAAGAATAATTTTTAATACTAAAGATAATGATATTATAATATATAGAGAAAAAAATATACATCGAACGGAATAAAATTATTGTATATATTTAATAATGCTGTCACGAGTATCTTTATGGGGTAGAAATTCGTGTCCGTTGTCTTTTGTACCAATGAGAGCACCCCCCAAAAAAAAAAGCGCTCAAGATAAAAAAAAAAAAGAAAGGTAAGCTGTTACATTTAAAATATAGAAACAACATGCCAAAGTATAGTTATATGAAAAATAAAATTATTATATTTTATATTTTTTTTTTTATGTTTTAAAGCTTGGAAGCAAAAAGGGATTTGTCAGAAACGAGATACTTGCCATATATACCACCAGCTTATGTAATTGATACGGCATCATTTTTCAAAGACAAGACTAAATTAGATAGTTTATTGTCCTTAATTTTTAGTCCACAAAATGCAAACGATACATATGAAGATAGAGTAGAATATCAAAAGAGGTTTGAACTGTACCAGCTTTTGAAGGAGGTATAAAATCAAAAAAATTATATCCATATATATATATGTGTATCCTTTAATTCCAATAACTGGAAACACGTATAACTTGGTGAAATGTTTGCGTGTTATTCATATATAATGAAGAGAAATATTTATATGTGCATATCATTAATTTTTTTTCGTTACTTTTTAAACCTATTTTAGAAGGAGGAACAAAGATACGCAAGGCACATTGAAAAAATGAGAGAAAACGTTTTTAGGGCCATTCATGAATTGCCCGAAGAATTATATGATGAAAGTATTAAAGGGGGTGAATTGTTTGACAATAAAGAAATTCAATTTGGTTTGAAATATGAAAATAGTTTATTAAATAATTTAAGTAATTATAAAAAAAAATTATTGCATGTGTATAAAATTTTACTGCATTTACGATATCCATTTTATTTAATAAAAAAAAAGAATCCTATGTTATTTTATATAAGTGAAAGTAAAGCCATAAGCAGACAAAAACAAATCAATGCTCAAAGGAAAAAATTAAAAAAAAAATAATTTCTCATATTTTTTTGTGTATGAATATATACAACTGATTTGTGTTTAATTATAATGAACAAGAGCAAATGATAATTTAGCAAATATGTATGAAATAGTATAAATTGAGAAGGTATATATGTGTGGGTGAAAAATACTGAATATATATAACCATGGAGGTATACCCACATATATATAAACGGATGCCCAGATTAATAAAGTAATATTAACTAAATTAAAATGGAATAACTGGAGACGAGGAAATCCTTAGATCCGATTAATCTTCTTCATCGCTTTCGTTGTATTCCTTAAAAAATTTGAAAAATATTATTTATATTTTACAAGAACATTTGAAAATACAACGATTTTTTTTTAGTTTTCCAAAAAAAATCATATATTTTTTTAAATATTATTATATCGAGTGTGATTTTGTTTAAATCGTTTTTATTTCAATTTCATTTATATATATGTGTATATATTTTTTTTACCGTATTTCTAATAAGATTTTTTTTAAATAAAAACAATTCCAAATCCTTTGTTTTAAATTCATCTTTATCTATTAATAGAAATAAATTTATAAAAACATGTAGAGCTCCGTGCGTGGTTATAAGCTATTAACTATGCATATGCATATATAACTATTTTATTTTGTTGTTTCTTTCATTTTTTTTGGAGTACTTCCAAAATCTTCAAATCCAATACAAGTCTTGACTAACACACCATCGATAAAAAGGCATAAACTCGGCAAAACCTTTATATTTAATTTGTTCATAAAAAATAGGCAATTTTTAGCCTCTACTCTGAAATTGGACAAAAAAAAGGGAAGATAAAAAAAATGGCAAGGCATATAAGTTTAAAGAAATAAAATATGTATGTTATTAAATACATTATTTATCGATTTTTGTTATTTCTATATTTACTTAATAAATTTTGTCGCTAAATGAATATTTGCTAATTTGATTAAATGGGTATGTAGAATATGGCATCGTTTAAAGTTGTTGTCATAAAAATGGCAAACCTATTTGACCAGATAAATTAGTAAAGATGATAAAGTATTATATTAATATACTTATATAGAGAAAATGGCATGTCGATAAATATAGATACTTACTACGCAAGCATTTTTAACAACTGTGGGTATGAAATCCTTTTCAATTACATCTATATAAACACCATCTTTTTTTAGTTCTTGCCTTTTCTATTTGTAAATGGAAATGAGAATAATTTGAAAATTAAAATGTGTACATGTTTTGCATTATTTTTATATAACTTTTTATAGTGTTTTTTCTTTTTTTTACTTTAAGCTGCATTAATCTTTTCTCCCTCCATTTTCGTATCTCCTCTTCATCACTATTTTCGTCTGCTGAAAAATTTTATATTATAATTTCGTTTTTTGTTTCTACATTTGATGCAATTTATATAATTATTGCGCTGTTTTCAAGAAGCACATTTAAAACACTCATAGCTACTATTATATATGCATTCCATATGTGTTAATAGATTTTTTAGCTTTATTTGTCATACTTTCGTTGGAATTTAGGGGATTGATATTTTGGTCCAATGTATTTTTCGGTAGTATATCCTTTGGATATTTATTTTGTTCCTTCACCAATTTGCATTCTTTGGTTATGTCCTCTTTTGCTTGCTCCTGGATTTTTTAAATAAATAAAATAAAATTTGGAAAAAATTACAATTATTTATTGAACTAGGTGTTTTTACAGTGCATAGTTAGCACACATTCATATGTGTACTTATACATATTTAATTCTGTATTTATTTATTCGATCATTTTTATGTAGATAGTTGATAATTCATGTGTTATGTATTACTAAGGTTAGAGATGTGCAAATATCTGTTAGCTTATTTTTGGGGTTCATCTTATAGATCTATATATAAAATATTTAGTTTGTTTAATAGGAGTACTATAATATTTTTCTATACTTATAATACTTTTTTTCTTATTGTAAATATAAAAAATAGAATATCTTTTGTAATAAGGTTTGATAAGGTGTTTTACAATTATATAGATAAAAAATACGAAAAAAAGAAAAGTTATTATGTAAAATAATAAAGGAGAAAAAGAAAAAAATTAAAAAATAAATAAAATGCCAAGCTATGCAATGCAATAAATATTATATGCATAACAATGATTATGGTGTTATGAAAAAGGGAACGACGAAAAATGTATACAAAAAATGAAATGAAAAATAAATAAGTACATAAATATATGAATTAAAACAGTAGAATTTAAATTAAAAAAAAAAACAGAAACTATATTCCTTCACAATGTTAATATAGCAATTGTTATTATTGAATAATTTTATTATTCTTTAATTTTGTTAATTTTATATATACATATAATATTATTATGTATAATATAAACTTTTCTGAAATGTGTATATTTATAATATGCTATATATTCCTGCATATGCATTTTAAAGTGTATAAAATACGGGTACTTTAATTTATATGCTTTTGGTAAATAATAAATATGATATATATTAAAGGTTTTTCTTTCTTGAACTATATTTTGACTCTTCCAAGCTATGAATATTATTGTGTATACACATACTCATATGCAAAGGTGATTCCTTCATACATATATTGTATAAGCATACACATCCACATTACTAGGGCACTTTCAAGGGAAAATAAGACTTCCCCAATGTATTTCACTATATTATCATGCTTTATTTTTTTATTTATTATTATTATTACTTATTATTTTTGTGAAACTTTTATACTAATTAAGCGAAATGCATATAATACATACTAAAAATTATAAATATATGTTTCACCTATTAAACAAATAATATTAGCATTTAAATTATTTAATACATTTTACTAATTATTCTTTTTTGTAATACTATCGGAATATGTTCTCCAGTCTTCTATTGGGAAATTCTAAAAACAATAAAAAACAGTTATGGCAAATAAAGTAATGAGCTCATTTTGTAGAGTCATGTATTAATTTGTTTTTCACACACATATATATAATATGTATATATGAAAATTTAAATGTAATGGTCCTTTTTTAGTATTTATATAATTTTACCTGTAATTTTTTAATACATTTTAAAACAAAACTATTAATTAGTATCCCAATTAAGAATGAGCATATCATTTGTGTGTAAAAACCGTCAATGAATATACAACGCCCTGAAAAATAAAAAAAATATAATTTAAAATGTGGTATTGTATGCATACGAACGTAAATTTTGTTAATAAGCGGGCATGGGGCAACAATCATATAAGAAACTGTTTGGCGTATTTAAGCAAAAAATATTCATTTCTTGACAAAACTGAGAAGAAACTCAATATGATTATGAAAAAATAAAGTATATATATACCTCCGTAGCAAATTGTCATATCTGTATAATCAAGCAACCATAAAAATATCGTTGACCACTAAAATAAAAATAAAAATGGTAATATGAGTAACTGTTATTCGTATTTTATTGTCATTTTTCCGAAAAAGGGAAATATTATTGTTTTTTTTTTAATTTGTTCCTTTTCTTTTTTTGTATATTACGTGAGAGCCCATGTTATTAATGGTATTTAAAAATGTCATATATGTTCCGCCTATCTGTGGATCTGATATTACATTTTGAAACCCCATCTGAAAAAAAAAAGGTAAGAAGTGTGTATGTGTGTTCCCAAATATGTACACACATATTATATCCACATATGTAAACTTTAGAAGCAATGTAAATAATTATGTAGTAAAATTACCGATGAAACTGTCATCAAGTCTATACAGAGATTATTAAATATTTGAGCTCCAAATATATACAAATAATACATATAAAAAAGTATTTGGGGTGCGTGAGTTTTATTTGAATACATATATTCAGTTAATGGTAATAATGTCGATAAAACAATATTAGAAATATATCGTAACATATATCCATAGTAATATACATTTAATGGATTCGTATTTTGTATAATTTTTCCAATAATAGCTGGTGATATAATTGATATAGGTATAAAGAATGGATTAAATATTGCAAATTCTTCTTTTGTTATTCCTTTTTTTAACATTTTAAAATTTGTTGCAACTTCAACGGATGCAAACGGTAATCGATTTATTAAAAATAAAATAATAAATATTTTCATTGGTGGTAAGAATAATAATTCGTATAAATTTTTATACGTCTCTTTTGCATTTCTAAATTCGTTTCCATCTTTTTTGGGGGCATTTGATATACTTTGCGATTTATTCTTTTGCTCTTGTTCTTCTTCAATAATTTTTGTATTTTCATTTTCCTTATTATTTGATGTTTCTTTTTTAAAAAATGTAAGTATGGTTAATAATAAAATAAATACACCCCAAAATTTTAAAAACACATTCATATCAACAAAAGGCAAGAAAGTATGATATATCAATTTTAAATTGTCGTTCAGCATTTTATAATATTCTGAATTATGAAATATTGAATGCATAATTTTGACATATCTCTTAAATAAATAAAAACATATTTTTTTATTGTTTAGGGTTAAAAATGATAGTTGAGATACACAATACCCGATATTTTGCCCTAAAATATTGCATATTGAAGCCAGCCTATATTGAGAAATGTGAAAAAGGAATACATGAAAATGCTATATATCTTCCTCATGATTGTGGTTAATGTGTATCCATATATTTATATATATGTATGTATATATGTGTGTAGTTCGATTTGTTTGTTACCCCTTATTCTTCTCCGATAACATGGTTAAGGCCCACCCATCCACTGCAATATCTTGGGTAGCCATTAAAAAAAAAAGAATAAAAAAAAAGGAGGTCAAGTAATATAAGTTTATTGGGTCATTTCGTTCTCCTAACCATGTGCTAACCCGTAAACTATAGAGTATCATCAAAAGGCTGCATATTAACTGAACATTTTAAAAAAAAAATGTTTTTTTATGAATTTAAAGGAAGAAATTTTATTTAATTATATAATATTTTGTATTTATTTCATTTTATTATTTATTTTCATCTTACCTGTAATGGAATTATCCAACTCTTTCTCCTTCCAAACTTCTTTATATATACGGCATCTACAATGGGTGCCCATAATAATTTTAAGCTAAAATCGAAAAGAATTTCATGCATATATATGTATATAAGTGTTATAGAGGAAATACTAGTTCCCACAATATATATAATGCATCTTTTATATGAGTATACGTTAAATACGAACCTGAAAGGTATGCTAATCAATGATAGCATGCTTAGCTGGGAGTAGCTAACCTTATCCTGAATTATTAGAGGGACTACAGATGAAACCCCTATGGGCACACCTAAAAAAATTAAATAAATCAGGTATTATAGTTTTGCTATAAAAATAGTCAAGATATGGAATGCAAAAAAAATGAATTATATGATTCAACATTGGCTCGCGCTCAAATGGTATATACACGCAGTGTGATTTATAATATAAATAATAAAAATTTGGTATAGTATGCTTGAACAAAAAAATTCAAACATAACAAAAAGACCATCAGCACGTTAGCCTTTGTATAGTTCGCTCTATGCATGTATTTATATACACAATATTTTATTTATATATATATACGTATATATTTTTTTTATGAGTATGTGAAAAGAATGGTGATATAATGGCGCGGCTAGCAACACACATAACATACATTACATTCTCTTTTTTATTATAAACAATTATTTAAACATAATAATCAAAAAACATTTAGACGAATATTATACTAAAATAGCTGATAAATTAAAAATATGATACCTTGTATAGTGTATAGCAATAATAAGAAAATCACATTATAAAAGTCTGAATTATTATTTGATATTTTTTCTTTGGAATAATCTTTTTCATCATCTGTTTTTTGCTTTGGCTTTCTTTCTTTCATTAAATTTGTATTAGTGTTTCCATGTGAAGATTTATTCATAATGAAAATGCTTTCTTCTTATTTTTTTTTTATATTTTTATAATAATATCAAAATTTCTATTAATCTCATAATTATTTTACTTTTTTCTATTTTATATATTTAAAACAAAAAAAATATATATTATCTATATATATACTTTGCCAAAAAAGGGAAGTGAAAACTGGGTGGAAAAAAAATAATAAATCCTTTTTGCACTATTGCAATGTACACATATACATAATATATATATTCATCCTTATGCTTTAATTTTTTCTAATGTGTTATTTTCCTTTTGTAAATCTTTTTTATACATTTAATTTTATGTTACTTTTTTTTCAAGCCTATTAATATTATTTGGTGATAGCAAAAAATAAGAGCAAATAAATACTTTCCCCCTTCTTTTTGAAAGATAGAAAAAAGGTGAAATTAAAAGCCCTAATAATAAAAAGGATGATGTTTTTACGATTAATATTAGCGTTATATGCTTAAAAAATATTTCTAATAGCATGATTTTTTTGTTTAGTATACATGTGTATACACACATGAGCTTATTATATATTTATACGAAGAGTTAATTATAACAATAATCATATATTTTATTATGTATAAAAATATATAGTAAATTACACAATCGGATGATTGCTTCGATTAAACAATACAAAATTTTAATTTAAAATGGGATAAGCACACATATATATTAAAATATATGCGTAAGAAATTATTTGATATGCATATCACAAAATACATTAAGAAAATAAAAAAAAAAGTAGAAATACTTATAATAAAAAAATATAAAAAAAATAAGATATATAAAGTTAAAAGAAAATAAAGAAAAACATAAAACTATAGTAATAACAAATTATATATGATATATATAGGAAAAAAAAAAATTATAAAAATGGGGATATATAGAATGACCATATTATTTTATTCCGTTAAAAGTCAATCTTCTCTATCTGTGAGTTGGAAAAAAAATATGAATATCAATAAAGAGTGGAAACAATATGAGATGTGCAGAATGGAAAGTATGACATGCCATAAAAAAAGCAATAAACGAAAATATATGAAGCATTTATTGTTTCACTAAATAAGGGATAATAAACTAGGGCAAAAATGACATAATACGTCCATACTATATATGTATGTTAGCATTCGCTATGTTTCACTTACTCCACATAGATAAATTGTTATTGTATCCGGAATAATTATAACTTCTGTTGTAATTGTTTTGTTGTTGATATTGAGTATTTTGATAATAGTTTTGTAAACCTGGTGGGGTTTGCAAAGCATAACTAAAATTATTGTAATTAAAAAATGTGTTTGTATTATCTCGAGTTCCATTATATCCATTACTATTATTGTAATTCCTATAAAGATAAGTAAAATTATTTATTAATTAGAAAAAAATATACAGGCATATTATTATGTATAGATAAAAAAAGTCCGCTCAAAAAAAGAAATAGTACGAGGCATGCCAATTGCTCTCTCAGCCTCCTTTGCTTCTCATTCAAAGGAAGGCGATATCGAAACAAGCTAGTCACACCGCGCTTATTTGTATACTAGTTATGTAAATATATGTATGTACACCATGCTACTATATATTTTTTATTTATTTAACTTACAAATTGCTAGTATAGTTGAAGCTGTTTTTGCTTCCCCGGTTGTAGTTATAATTCATGCTGTAGTGGTTAAGATTTTTTTCATTAATATTACTCCAGCTATTTCTGTAAGCTGCGACATTTGTATTAGCATTGGTAGTAGTAACATTATTGTTAAGATAATTGGCATTTTGTTCTTTATCTTGTGACATATTAAATCCAGGTGGTATGTTATAGCTATTTGAGTTTAAGTTATAGTAGTTATTATTATGATATAATTGTTTATTTAAGTAATTATTTTGATTATTTTGTGATGTGTTATTGTTTAAACTATTTGTTTCTATTTTTCCTGTTAAAGAGGAAGAAGTAGATGAAGCTGTATTTTGTGAATTGTTTTGATTCAATTGATTTTGGGAATATTGATTTATAGAGCTGTTATTAGCATTGCTATTATTATTTCCACTATTATTGATGATTAAATTTTGATGATGGTGAGTTGAATGTTTACTATTGTGGGGATGTTGGCTGCTCATATTATTCGAAGCAGTGGAGGTAGTCGTATTACTGTTGTTATTGGTACTTTTAGTATGAGCATTTTGACTTTGTTTCATTGATTGTATAGGTGTTTGTAATTGTAAATCGTTGATGTTTTTATTTAATTGGGATTTATTTTTTAAATCGTTAGTGTTACTAGTACTAGAACAAGGTATATTCATGTTGGGGGTCATATTATTTAATGATAAATTATTAATAGCATTATTATTTGTTGTATTATCTATGCATGATGAATTATTCATATTTGTTCCATTGTGATTAGAATTATTATTCTGATTATCATGAGATAAATTGTGAGGTTGTAATCCACCTGTTATAGATACATCACCAGAGTTACTTAATGTATCGTCATCTGTATTTAATTGGTTTTTTTTTATATTCGAATTCACAAAATTTACATAATTATTCATATGCATATTATTATTATGAGCATATAAATTGGTTTCATCAAAATTATCATAATTCATATTATAATTAAAATTGTTATTATGAATGCTATTATTTTTATTATAATGATTGTTTATTAAACCATATTGAGGAACTAATGTTTGTGTAGTATATCCATTATAGTGCATGTTATTATATGGATATGATAAATTTGTAAATGAATAATTAAATTGGTTAGCTAAACCTGGAGGAGAATTATATGAATTATACATATTATTATTACTTAAATTATTCATTCCTAAGTTTATTAAATTCATATTACTAGCATCTGCATTTGTATTTTTATTCGACATATTATTTGTTAATCCATTGCTTGAATTTACACCAATATTTATATTACCATTGATATTGTTGGCGTTACTATTATTGCTATCATCGCCATTATTGTTGCTATCCGTTGATAGTTTATTGGTTCCTGAATTATGTTGATTTTGTAAAAATTTCTGAGATATTTGGTTTAGTTGCAAAGTATTTGCGTCTTCATTATCAGGGTCATAATTTTTGTTTTTCATTACATTATGTGCATAATTATTATTATGCTTTCCATTAATAAGAGATGATGATGAGTTATTATTTTCATGTGCAGAATGGTGTTGTAATGATTGGTTCATATATACTGATGAAGAATTATTAATCAAATATTTTGCATTATTTTGATTACTACTATTAGCATTATTGTTTAATGAACTATGAATTTGATGATGGTTACCAATTGATATATCAGTAGTGGATGTTCCTATTGCTCCAGATATTTTTGGTATGTATAGATGTTGAGATTTTGCACTAACTTGTGCATGTTTATTACTTTGGGTATGGAACATTCTTTTTTGTTTATCATCACTTAATATTTTATTGTTGTCATTATTAAGATCTTCTCTCTTTTGGTTTTTATTTTTAAAGTATAACTGTTTCATTTCCCTCTCTTTTTGGTTTCTTATGTCAATATTGCTATTATTTTCAGCACCGTTATGAATTCTATGATTATTTTCATAATTTCTATTTTCAGTATCCTTCATATGCAATAAGGATCTGCCACTATTATTATCACTGTTAGCTATTTCGGCATTTATATCAATTTGAGATGTATCTACATCATAATTTTTTCTTAAGCTATTTTTTTTTCTATTTTCAGAATTTATCATTCTGTTATTGTTGTTACTAGCATTTTGATAATTGCTATCATTTTTCATTAACTCGTTATCGCTATCAGGGGCATGGAAATTTTCTATTTGATCTCCAGTAATGTTAATATTACCAAAAAATATATTTTTATTTACATTATTTCCCATTAGAGATAAACCGGGCATAAATATTGGGACGTTGTTTTTATCTTTCATATTGTTATAATCATCTGACATTGAGAATTGATGATCATGTAATTTATCCATGTGTGAAGAAATTGTGAATTTTGAATTATTATTTTCAATGGCGTTAGCACCAGATTGATTTACTTTGCTTTTTCCTTTTTTAACGTCACTAGATAATTCTTTAGCATTTTTTGATTTTACTGAAACATTATTATTTTCATTACTTGGAACGCATTCTTGGGCATTCTTTTTCTTATTTGCATCACTTGCATGTTCATTTAATTGACCTTTTTTATTTCCCTCTTCTAAGATTTCTTCTTTATTTTTAGATGTATTCTCACTAGATGTGATTTGATCTTTTCCTTGTGCATTTTCTTTTTTTTTTTGTTTTGAAAGTTTATTATTTTGAGCACCTTTTTTATTTGCATCTTTTTTTAAGTCTTTTGAATTAGTATCATCATTTTTTGTAGCATTATCATCTGCATTTTCCGCATTATTATCGTGAGCATTTCCATTTTTACTACCTTTTGTAATAATGGATACCCATAATTTATCAGTTTTTCCATCATTGTTGCTATTATTGTTGATGGAATTCTTATTAGAATTTGTTGACTGATTTTTATTACTTTTTTTTTCTTTTTTGCCACCCTCATCTTCCGTTTTATTTATAGCTTGATCGTTTGATGTGGGTTTCTTTCCTTCGATTTTTTTTATAACGCCTGAAAAGGCTTCTTTAAGTTTTTTATTAACTATAGAAGCATACGACATATTTTTTGTATTACTCTTTTCATTTGGGGTTTTTCCATCTATATTTTTTTTTTTTTGTTTATCATTATTATTTTCATCACTATTTGAAGGTTTATTATTTGGTGAGTCACCATTTGGTCGTTGATCCGTAGAAGGATCACAATCCAAACCATCTATGTTATTACTTTTATTTTGTGTTTTATTAGTATATTTGTTCAAATTACTTTTTTGTTGGGGTCCTTTACCATCGTGGGTATTAATATTATTATTATTAGAATTATATAAGCCTTGCTTATTGTTATTTATGTTGTTATTACTGTTATTATTGCTAAATGTTGAATATCTTGTCTTATTACCATTATTCCGTCCATAATATGAATCGTTTAATGGTTTATTATATCTATTGTAATTTTTATTAAAATATTTATCATTATAATTAAAATTACTATATCTACTAAAATTCGAAACTGTTGTTGATCCAGACACATTAATATTAGTAATACCTGTTGATGGTATATTAACTGTCTTGTTGTTTTTACTATTTTTTATACCTACTAATTTATCATTATATTTAGATTTATCTCCTTCATCGGATGCTAATAGTTTTTTTTTATCAAAATTTTGTGCATTATTGGTGTAATTATTATTGGATAGAGGGTCCCCCTTTTTGTTTGTAATTTCTTTACCATGTAAAAAATTTTCATCATTTATTATAGCATGTGATGATTGTTTAAGATTTTTTTTATTTTTTTGGCCTTCGGCATCTTCACCTATAACATTTTTTTTTGTCATATTATCATCATAAGGTTGTTTATTACCATTATTTAATAGTGAAGTATCTTCATTTTTTGAGCCATAATTTACAATATATGTGGCTTTATTATCATTTTTATTATATTTATTATAATTTCCAACATCGGCACCGGTATTCGCAATGCCCATTCCAGATTTATTATTTTTTCTTAAATCTTTTTCTTTTAAATTAAAACCTTTTGAAAATAATTTATCAATTTTGTTACTTTTTCCTCCAATTGTATTATTTTGTGAAAGACTTTTTTTCCCATTTTTTGCAGGGGTTTTTTTGCTTTTTCGGGTTTTCACTGTTTCCCATAAGCCTTCTTCATTACCCTCCTTAGATTCCACAATATTACCTAATTCTAATTGAATTTTTTCTATATCGAATTTATATAAACTAATAAAATTGTATACATCTTCTTTATTATATCCATAATAATCTAAAATTGGGGATATTACTTCAATCATTTTTTCTATTCTAGGAGAATAGCATGATTTACCTTCTATTTTTTTTTTGGATAATGAACCCCATTTACTTTTTCGTAAATTTTTTAAAGTTAAAGCCATTGTTTCTTTTGTAGTTGATTTATCCATTATTTTAATTAATTTTTTTATGCATATTTTTTTCAGGATTATTTCCTTTTTGTTTATTTATACACTTATTTTATTATATATATATAAATATATATATATAATATTTTCCACTTTTCGTGTATATATTTTTCTATTAATATGATATTCTGCTATAAATGCGTGTATGTGTTGTGATATCTTGGATTTAAAATATATATATATATATGCAAATATTTGTCCAATCATATATTCAAACATGCAACAATTTTTACTTCAAAACTAATTTAAATATATAACCGGTTAAATGTGTATCTAAAATATATATTCATACGTACATATATGTGTATTATATAACTTTCTTTACTTGTATTTTACTACAAAACTGTTTTTCTGCTCGTATTTGACAAATATTAAAAAAACATAATAGAGATTAGCTTAATTGATTGTAATATTTCGCATAACATATACATATTATAAGATAAAAAATGTATATGTATATATATTATATGCATATAAAACTTTATAGAATATAATATAGTGTAAATATTACTCTTTAATTTATATTTTATCGAAGGCTTCTTATATATAATTGTATTTAAATAACATAATATTCTTTATTTTTTATAAAATCACACTAATATAAAATTTACATGTTTTCTTACATCATTAAATATGTATTGTGTATTTAATAATGCACATGTATAAATATATAAGCTTATATAGAGAGAAAAGAAAGAGAATATTGAATATGCTTCTCACTCTTTCTGAATTATATATATAATCAATAAAAGCAAGAAAAATACATATACCATAAATAGTTTTAAAAAAAATGTATAAGCCTATATGTTATTAACTAAAATATATATATATTAATTTCATTTTTTAAAATAAAATTATCTAAAGAAAAAAAATATATAAAAAGTACATAAATATAAATAAATATTGTACACATATTTGTACTGTATAATATATTAAAATCGATGTGAATGAGAAAAAAATAATATATCAATTTTAATCTTATAAAAATTAATTCATACGCAATTAGTAATATATTTAAACAGATGTTTTAAAAATATATATATAATGTATAAATAAAAAATACTTAATGTATGTATGCATTATTCATTTGTTCATAAACATCTTCAAAACGATACAACGTAGTATTAAGATACGGGCAAAAAATATAGCATATGCAAGTAATACATATATGCATAAATATGAGCATATTTTAATACTCCATTTGTGATTTATGCCAACAATAGTATTATATGCATAATAATATTGAATGAATATCAATAGAAAAATATTCCTATTATATAAAGTTCATTGTCATACTTGTAAGCTGTATGCTTTTTTTTTTTTTTTCTGGTTTGCTTAATATTACATATATCTTTTTCTAAGTATAATATGTATTTATAATAAAAATTATATTTTATCAACGTTTTCAAAAAAAAAATAACTGTCCTGGTATAATATAAATTATAAAGTAAAATATTTATATATAATAAAAAAAAATACATAATAAATGTAAATATAGTATTTTTTATATATATATGAATTTATGTTTTTATTTTTTGCAATGAAAGTACTCAATTTTGTACATATATTTGTAAAAAAAAATTTTAACATAATAAACGGGTACCTCATAAATGTACCGCATATAATAATATAATATTATATGCTATTTATAGGTATTTTATTTTACAATATATATAACGATTCATGTATATAATAAAATAATTAATTAACAAATTATTTAAGCCCGAATTTATATAGTATACATAAGAATATTTAATTCTTATATATAGAATTTTATAAACCCAAATTAATTGAAATATTGTGGGCGCATTCCTTTTCTTTCTATAAATTAATAAAAATATAAAGCCAACAAATATAATATAAATTTTTTATTTTTTTCTCAATTTTTTTTATTATATATATGTAGTCATTTACTTAATATCCATTATTATTCTGTTTTTGTATTTTTTCCTATAACATTGGAAATAGGTTGCTATATTGTAAAATAATTTTTGTATTTTTATTTTCTGCGTTTTAATAGTTACATATAATAATATATAGGGCATATATATAGAATTATTTAAATTAGGAAACAAAAATTATAATAATAAAATATTTTTTTTTTTCAAAACGTTAGTTGTTATGTAAATACAGCTTTAATGAGAAATAATAAAGCTATATTTTATAATTTAGCTAGTTTATGATAATAAAATTATTCCTGTTCATATTAAAAATAACATCAAATAAATATAAATAATATTTATATTTACGAAAAATACTGATTTATTAATTTATCGTTGTCTATATATAAAACATGAAATTATTACAACAGTAAATTTCCTTTTAGGCATATATATTTCATGTAGTAATAATTCATAAAAATATTAATGTCGTATTTCCTCTAATAAATTATCACACCATATAAATGGTATTGTAAAGCATAATATTTTATATTATTTGGTTGTAGGTAGTATAATTGAACATGGAAATACTAAATCTGTTTCCATATTTTTAACTACTTATTCTTATTAATTTATAATTACAAAAATTATATCTTTAAAACTTTTTTATAAGCAATTAGAGGGTAACAAAACATAGTATACTATTTTTTTCGAAAACACACATTTGCATAATAATTGTAAGGTTAACTGTATATAAGTGCATATATGTATATGTGCTAATATTCGATGGGTTATTATAATATAGATGGTTGTTAACTAATAATAGCACATAATTTATAATAAGCAATCAGGGTATTACCATATTCACATATATAAATATTTTTTTATGTTTTCCATTATATAATAGCCCAATGTTTGTTCTTTCATACGATGTAGCATCATACTTAGGTATGTTTCAGAAAAAAACATATTTAAAAGCATAAGGGAAACGGTAAAATTTTAATTAGTATAATAAATAACAATATAACAAGTAAAAATATGAAAATTGTGTGTGCATGATGTTTTAACGATCAACTGCACATCTTTTGTTAAAGATGCTACGATTTCTATCGTTATGCTTTCCATATGTATCATTTTGCGATTATCTTTTTTAAAAACTAGCCAAGTTTATATTTAAAATGTGTTCATAAAAGAAAAAATAAAAATACAGAAACAAACATAATAATTGTGTTGAAAATGTACACGAAGATGAGTATAAATAAATGAATGGGTAAATGTATATCATACTCTCATCGCTTTATCGCGAAAAAAAGTTGCTACTTCCTTTTTTTTTATGGGAAACAAGCCAATGTTTAGTTTTCTAAACATGGTTGACATAAATAAATCAAATTAGCCGAATTTTTTATATTTTCAGTAAATGTAACAAGCGAATATTCATCAGGTGAAGTAACAAAACCTTCTTGTTTTGAAATTTGACACCCATAATTAATTAAGGATATAAAATCTTTATTCGTACCAGTTTCTATACTTGAATAGTATGGATATATACCCCATGGTAATTGTAATTTTCGTGACAAATTTTTATTGTCAGTTATAACAACAATTGGGGCTTTAGTTTTTAAATTACTTAATTTTAGTATTTTATTAAAGTCATTAGAAAACAAAACTATAGATTTGAGGTTTATATTGTTGCTTATATCTCTTATACTGTATATTAATTTATCAAAATGGGAGGTATCTGAGGGTGTTTTTTTTTGGTGTGCACTTGATGTATCGGAAATACTTCCAAATTGTTTCAAATGATTATGTGTATTCACAAAGCTTATATTATTGTTATTAGCGTTTTCTGCTTTTTTCTGTGTATATTCATAAAAATAATAATCCTTCTCCACATTTTGTATTATACTATTTTGTGTTGAAGATGATAATATAGGATATTTTCCAGTGGCTGTTTCAGCTGATAGCATAACACAATCAGCTCCATCATAAAGAGCAGTAGCAACATCAGTAACTTCAGCTCTTGTAGGAGATGGTATAAATCTCATACTTTCTAGCATTTGTGTAGCCACAATAACTATTTTGTTATATTTTGTTTTACATAAATTTATTATTTTTTTTTGCAATATTGGTAAATTCGATAAATTCGTTTCAATTCCTAAATCACCCCTTGCAATCATAATACCGTCCGATAATTTTATAATATTATCTAAATTTTTAACAGCGGATGGTTTTTCAATTTTCGAAATTATGAATATCTTATTCACATCCTTATTAAGAGTATACTTAGATATTTCATTATCCAAATTTTTATTAAATGAGGAACTTTCTCCAAAACTGGGACTAGCTGAATTGGCACTTTCGAAGTGTGTATCACGATCATTCATCTCTTGGTCCATGTCCCCAACATCTAAATTATTATTTTTATACACATTGTATATTTGTTTATATGTGTGATAATTTTTTAAATAATAATTATTATAATAATCATTTATTTCTTTTATATAAAAATCGGTGTCATCGTCATAATCTTTATATTGTAATTCATTTACGTCATAAACGATTCGATTTTTTTTTATATTTTTATAAAAATCACTTTCATAATAATCATTAATAATATTTTTTAAAAACATTAAATCATATTCAGTTTGTACAAAGGAATAACCTAAATAATCCACGCCTTCATTAATACAAAATAGTATATCTTTTATATCTTTTTCACTCAATACCTCTATTGGCATTATCATATTTGGAATACAAAATCCCTTTTTGCTATATAGTTTTCCTCCTGTTAAAACTGTGGCTTTTACTGATATATCTTGATCGCTAGTATATGCAATACCTTCTACTTTCATTTTTAAGTTCCCATCATCAAGCAATATTATTTGCCCTGGTTTTACATTTTTTAATAAATCTGGATAATTTAAAAACACTCTATTTTTATTTCCTAGCTTGTTTGACAAATCAAAGGAAAAGGTATCTCCTTCCTTTAATTCTACAAATGTATTTTTTTCATCATCAATTTGATTTTGTTCATTTTTTTCAAACTCTCCTATTCTTATTTTGGGACCTTGTATATCCCCTAATATTCCAATTGATGTATTATATTTTTTTTCTAATATTCTTATAGCATTAATTATATACTTTTTAATACTTTTGGGACCATGAGAAAAATTTAATCTAAATACATCAATTCCACTTAAGTATAATTTTTCAAGATTTTCAAGCATTTCCGTTGCTGGTCCTACTGTGGCTATTTGTTTACATTTTGTAAATGATATTTTATTTTTTTTTGTATTTGTATTACTAATGTTTGAAATTTGTAAATCGTCAAAATTATTTTGTGAATATATTGCATTTCTCTTTTTTCCTGATGCTGCTTTTGCTGTTATCCTATTTCTTTTACTTTCTAAAGTCTTATTTATATAAGCATTATTCAAAAATAAGAATCCATCTCCTGTGTGTTGTAGGTCCAAATTATTCAAATGTGAATTATTCTTTAGCCCGTAAACAAAACATGTTATTAATTCTGCGATGAGGTAAAAACAAAGTAACCTCATTTTATTATTGAATATACTTATATTTTATAAGCCAATTTTTTACGTAATATTGACACCAGGTTAGCCCTTTAAAGTGTATATGTTTGCCAAGTAGGAAGCATATAGATAGGGCATACGCATATATACATATATTAAAGATATTTATAGGTATGTATAATTTATTTATTTGTTTGTTTACATGAACTTCCGAATGTGTATAATACATACATCTTTTTTCAAAACACCAAATGTCGAAATAGTAAGCATATTCCAATTTTATTTTTTTTTATTTTAAAATTATTTACCTCAGCCTTTTTTCATTTCATTTGAAATAATAAAAAATATATTTAGTTTTTTTTAATATATCATGTTTTACTGATTTATTTTCCGTGAATCTATAAATTTAATTATGGAAAGTAAAAAAGATAATATTATTTTTTTTCATCCACATAAAAATATATATTTTTGTGCGTGCAATATAGGCATACTTTTTCCCCGTTATGGTGTTAGATTTAATTTTTCTGTATCCCAACACACTAGATCATTTAAGAAATATGATTATATTACAAAGAATACAAAAAGAATATAACTTTTTTTAAGTATGAAAATTTAATTCTTTTTTATTTTCATTTTTTGGTATATTATTTTGTCGAAACTAAACCAAATTCATATTTTATGATATAGAAATGTGCCCTATTGTATTCAATAAAAAATGTTGTATTTTCTTGGCAATTTTTATCATACAATTTTTCTATAATATTGCAATTATTCATTTTTTTTACTCTTTCGCGAGGAGTAAAATGTGAAGTAAAAAGTATTTTACATAAAAACGGGTTACATTTTGAATAGGTGTATAGTATGTGTCGATCTACATCGCCATGCACATACACATCATATTTTTTTTGAAAACTTTTCGTATTCGTAAACAATACAGATAATAAGAAAACAACAGTAATTATTTATGAATCGTGAAAATAATTACACCTATTTATAATCTAATAATTTTTTACCATATATATGACTATATCATACTCATACATGCTACATGTTGTAAAACTAAAACCATGGAAATTAAGGAATTATATTTCATAAAAACTAGCCAAAAGGGTATATAACATATCTACAGTCTAATATTCCTTTAAATGTGATTTTTATTAAAATTGAAAAAAAAATTGTCATGGTCATGTACATGCCAAGGATTTTCTATATTCCTGGTTTTTGAGTGATGCTCGAAATTTTTTTTTATTCAATTTTATGTTTATTGCACGTATTTTAAAAGTGTTAACATAAATATGATGATTCCAAAATGTAAAATAACTATATATAGAGAAAATGAATATATTGGGGGGAAGCAGGATCTTTTAAGCTATGATTAATGTGTATATACACATGTAAAAAAAAATATATATAGTTATATTAAAATTAATACTAGATATATCTTTAGAAAATCACATGTTTGAATAATTCATGAAATAAATAGTATAAAATACTGTTAAAAATAATGGATGGTAATAATATGATCACTGAAATATAACTTGCGTCTATGAAATTTTTATTGACTATGTTATTATAAATGCATGTTTCTTCTAAATATATCGTTTGAAATATTTGTTTATGGCTAATATTCATATAACATATGAAAAATGATTTTTAATAAATATAAAAAAAAAGTGAAAAACACCAAAAGGGAATATTGTAATGTACCAGAAGATGATAACAAAGAAAAGACGGTTTTATCAAATGTGGTTACTAACGAAAAATGTTTTAAAAATATTATATTAAAACATTATTTTAAAATAATCCTAAAAAATATATACACCAATTTTTATAAAAACAACCATTTTTTTGAAATTGTTCTATATGTGGACATAATAAAAATGTTAGTTCTAAGGAAAATAATATGCATGCATTGTGTGCATATATATTATGATATAATAATGTAGTATAATATACATATGTTTTATTATTATGTGTTATATTTTTACTTATTATTATATTTTCCATTTTGTGTGTTCTTCGAAATATAGAATAGACTCAGGATTATATGACGACTGCCAGATAACTACAAACTTTATTTCGTTTACCAAAAAATTCAACAAAACAGTGTACATTTTATTTTCGGAGTTTTTAGAAAATTTTAGGGTAACATATAATTAATTCCATATGCTTAATTATTTGTGAACATATTAATAGGAATACATATATAGAGACATATGATTTATATGAACTAAAAATATGTTAGATACAATATTCATATAATAGTTAAATTAAAAAAACATCATACATATATTATACTACAAACAGAATGAAAATGATAAAAAAGATTTTATAAATTATTTGGAAATTTTATTAAAGAATAAATTTTTTACTATTATTCTTGTTCCTATTAATACCCCTATAAAGGTATTAAATAATTTAACTAACAAATTAAATATTTAAGAGCAACCACATTATTCGTATTTGTTTATATGACTATACATGTATAAACATGTTCTTTATTTTTATGATCAGACGGATTGTATTACTAATCTAAGCAAATCAAACAAGCTAGAGAAAAATATTTATGAAGTGATTGAACTTATTAATGCTACACTTATACGAAAAGATAAAAAAAGTTTCTTATATAAAACTTTTTATATGAGAATATGTGATTGTTCACATAAATACATGCCTTATCAAAATATAATTGTAAAGACCTTTAAACTTGGGGGAGTTAATAAGTAAAACTTTTGAAAAAAAAAATATATATGCATATGTGAGAATGGGATATATTTTTTTCTTTATTTTTAACAGAAGCAACAAATATAAGGGGAAATGTAGCATATGCTTTACCAAAGAATATGAAGAAATAATCATAAAAAGAAAATTCAAAAATTTTTATATCTTAACATTTTCATTTACCAAAGAGATGGACGAATACAACAGCAAAGGTTATATTTTCATATCATGCTTTCAATACCTTTTTATTAATGTCTATACTTATGTGTACGGTTATATATATTTGTTTATATTTTTTTTCAATATTTAGATGAATGTATAACGTTTGATGTATTATATCACGACGTCAGTGAAAAAAATGAACTATTTGAAAATGGGTTAAAATACAACTTAATCGTTGTACCGATTCCTGATGAGGTTTGTATTGCACATATGAAATTTGACAAAACATATAGAGACAAAAATAGCGCAGAAACATATTTATCTATGTTTGGTAATATAACATTGTATGATTATTATTTAAAAGTTATTTTATATTTTTTTTAGTTAAGCAAAAATGGTTCTAAAGGGGCACATACTAATACCCTTTGGCTGTTAAACTATAGGGGGCATGTAATTATGAAAAAAAACATGTATATATCGCATTGATAATAATTAGAATGATGATGATAAAATATGTATACAATATATGTAATTATTTATACACATCATATTATATTTTTATATGAAATTATGTATATACACATTATATATTTTAAGGAAATAAAAAAGTTTGAAAGCGGAAAACTAGCATTGATTGGAAGTTTGGACCCATCCTTACTGATGCAAAAATTTAACTGCTTTATAAAGGACCAAAATTTATTCGGTATGTTAATTCAGATGAATATGTGTAAACACAAATGATCAGTGTAACATCAGATATGCATATATGTATGTATAAACACAATTTTCCCCCCACACATTTGTTTACAACCAAGCAGATATGAAAAAAATCATTTTTAATATTCTAAAGATTCCGAATGATAATTTCTGTTTGAATAAAATATGCAAAACAACAAAACTTTCCCTAATTTTAATTAGCATAAGTAGTAATTTTTTAAAATATTCAAAATTAGATATATCAGCATATCATATATTTAATAAGATAAACATTGGAAAGTCTATAAATAGTTGTAGCATCAAGGAACACCCATTAAAAAGTAAACAAACACAAATCTGTATAGTTTCCTTTAGTATGTTATGAGAAATATATATATACTATTAGTTGTATCATGATAATTTTCATGTATATACTTATATATTCAATGGGTACTACTTTATTATTGATATATATAGGGATAAGAGGGCCCCATTGTTTTTTCATATGCTCAGATGAAATAATAATGACCGAAATCGTTAAATTTTGCAACTATTTTTGCAATATTAAAATGTTAAATGTGAAAGTTGATTCGTTTAGTATATTGTTAACACAAAAATATGACATATTAGTTATAAATATAAATAATTTTAGTAGTTCTCAAATTTATGCACTAGAGGAAATATTAAAAAATGGGGTATACAGAAACAAAAAACATTCCGTTCCTATTTCAACAACCTTTTGGGTCTATGCTGTAAAGCCATATATCCGAAACGAATGTGTAAGAAATTGCTATACACACTACCCACAAATATTAAATAAATATGCAAAGAGATATTGATACTCTATGCATTTTCCCAATCCTATTGACTATACATATCCAAAAAATTGTTGTATACTATTTTTACAGGAATTTAATACATATATAAAGGGGAATTTGTTAGCGCGTTTTGATTTTCTGTTTGATCTAAACTTTGGAGACGATGATGAAATTATCGATGAAATATTACGAATGACAGATAATGATGAACAAAAAAAAATATTTGATTATTACTTTGATCTAAATAATGAATATAATTATTTAAAAAAAGGTAATATTCCAGATTATGAATTTACTGAAATGAGTGATATATCTGAATCTATAATACAAAAGTATTTTCATATGGCCTCGGATTTATCAACCCTAACCATGTAAGTTTTTATGCAATTCGGTCTTCAATAGACTAATATTGCATATATGTGTGTATAATATTATATATATGTTTTCCCTATATAAAGCAATAATTCTTATTTGGTTGATTTATCATTGATAAAGCATTATACAGTGCTATTTTGATGGTATATACATATATAACTATTTTTCATATTTAAATGTTAAATAATATATGTTTTTTTGGATGTATTTTTTTATACAGACATCATATAGGAATTTGCGAATTGCTGTGTATCAGTATTTCGATTCTGTTGAGAAAAAAAGAATGTTCAATTGAGCATGTAGTTTTAGGATTGTTTTTATACGACAGATTTGTATCTTCCACAAAAAATAAATTAACTCAGTTTGATAAAAATATTTTAAATGATATAATAAACTCAAAATCAGATGAAGATAATTCTTTTTACAAACTAATGAATTATTTTTCTTCATATTTAAGCGCAACAATAAATTTGTAAATTATATAATAAAACCACCCGTATTATTCTAAACGTGTGGGTACACCCTTTTGGGTTTCATATTAAGTTGTATATACACAAACTGATATTCAGTTTTATTATGCTTCATTAAAATAGTTTGCTATTGTTTTTTCTTGGTACCAAAAAAAAATATAAACAAGTGGTAGTTGTTATTACATTAGTAAAATAACGACCAATTTTAAATAAAAAATGCATACAACCCATATAATGGTATATGTATGATTATGCATATACAACATGGATATATATAATTATGCATATACAACATGGATATATATAGTTATGCATATACAACATGGATATATATAATTATGCATGTAATATTCCGTTACGCACAAAAAAATAAAAATAATTTTGATACATATTTGGAATAAAATATGCATTAAAAAAATGCATATATAACAATGCATAAATATATAAATGAGTAATATACATTCATTATATAATTTATTATTGTACACTGTAATAATTAAAAAATTATGATATCTCAAAGTGGCTTCCTTGAAATTATAAGCAACTTTTAAGTCATCTTATAATATATTACGTAATATTTTTACACAAATGCAAATATATGTAATACATTTTACAAATCGAAGAAGTATATTTTATATCAACATATTTAATATTTTTCCTATGTTAATAAATATGAATAGCTACATGCTTAGTATATGAATACAAACATTTTTTTTCATCGCTGTTTTATTCCGTTAAAGCAATCTTTGCAATTCGTCATAAAAAACAAGGACAAGAGCACCACCAGCTCCTCTAATAACGTTAGCCCATGCTCCTTTGAAAAATCCACTAATACCTTCATGTTTTAATATTTTAAGCCAACAATCTATGGTATTTTTATATTGAATATCTTCTTTTGCTTTTCTACCTGACATCATCATCATTCTTCTCCTGACTGTATCAAATGGATATGAAATTAAACCAGCCAAAATAGTAACTGATTGTGCAACTGACCATTTCAAAACAATACTTGTATTTTGATCATTATTAAATAATATGGCTTTTGCACTATCGTATAAGCCAAAATATGAACCTCTATACACAATGATACCCGTAACTGAAATACCAAAGCCACTATATAATGATAATAATCCTGTTTGCTTGTATATTTTTTTTAAGCAATCAAATAACCCATTAAATTCTCTATCTTTTCCTTTTCCTATATCGGATGCTAACCTTGTCCTTGCAAAATCTAAAGGATAAACTATAAGTAAAGAAACAGCTCCTGCAGTTGCTCCCGATAATATATTAACACAAAAAAACTTTGCAAATTCTGAATTTTGATCATATCTTGGAAATATATTTTTAAAATAATCCTTGAAAGCAAAATTAAAAGCTTGCGTTGGGAAATATCGAATAATATTTGCCATATTTCCTCTCCATAATGATGAAACACCCTGTTCTTGTGATACTCTTTTAAAGCAGTTGATTAGCCCAGAATATCTTTCGACTTGACCGGATTTTATTTCAGGTATAGAGTCTTGTGTTTGTATTAACATTTTTACTCTTTCGATTGGGGCAACTACTGTTTTTGAAATAGCGGCGGATACACCGCCCATTAAAAAATCAGCAGCAAAGCTTGTTTTGAAATCTCCACTCATTTTGAATAAATATAAAAATAAAAAAAATAAATTGTTTTATATTTATTTCCTTTTTACGTAAAAATTGATAAAATTACTACAGAAATTATATATTTCTATGTTATTCAAATAGAATATAAATCGAATTTCTGGGTAATAAAAAACCAAAAAAATGGATATTTTTATTTTTCAAATATATATATATATGATATATTATTGAAAAATATTAAATTTTACAAAAATACATTTGTATATTCTATACACATAAAAAAAAATATATATAATTTGTTATTATACAATTTTTTGAAATAAGATATTTAACTTCAAATAAACTTGTACTCTGCATATTTTATCATGGATTAGCTTTTGTTTTATTAAATATAGCTTTTGTTTTATTAAATATAGCTTTTATTGTAAAATATTTAGCCACTACATTAAAATTTTATCTGAAAGAAAGGAGTAAATATGCATATAATTATATTTTTCCTGTTTATATATTACATAAAAATGATGTGCGCGCATATTACATATATGTATATACGAAACGGTCTGTTTTTTTTTAATATGAATTTAAGGTTTGGGTAATATACAAATAATGTGAAAAATTGGTCATCCCATTAAAATATAGAAGAATAAAAATATTCAAGATACAAATATAATATGTATATAAATTATGAATACATTTATGCGGACTGGAAAAAACAAATAAAATTGTAATCGGTAAAATATGTAAGAATACTGTTAAGTAAAGGCTTTTTTAATTCATTATTTTTTTTGATCGATTAAGCATTTTGTTAATAAATATGGAAGTATATTAACATATATAAGGAGAATGTAAAATATGTACTAATCATACATATAATAATTTATGTGGTATTTCGTATTTACTTTCGTTGGCATTATTTCAGGATTAATTTTACTTTATCTTATTATTTACAGTTAAATATTATATTCCCCTGTATTTTTTATCCTTGTTAAATTTTAATGATTTTATTGAATAATCTAGAATCCATAAAATTGTTTAAGTTTCATAAAACCATTTTAAAGATGTTTTTATTGAGTATTATATATATAATAAATAAATATTTATTTAATTAATTTATTTATTAATTATTTTTTAATGCGGGTTTCTTTTTATCATATTAAAAATGGAAGATATTATTTTCTTGATGCATGCGTATTTTTTTATTATTTTTATTATAATTTATTGCCATAATTTTTTATTTATTTCCCCCATTTGGGTTTGTAGTAGGCAATATATATATCCATAAAAATATTTTTGTGCCCTATATAATATAATTCAAGCTACTTTTTTTATTATTTATTTATGGTATTTTTTTTATTTATATGTAAAATGCATGGACACCATTTTTTTGATAAAAATAAATATTTTACTTAGTAGCTCTTTCTTTGTTTAAAATTTTGGGAATATTTTTTAATTTTTATTCTTTAATGCTTTATTATTAAACACAAATTAATGTATAATAAACGTTATAATATTATTTTACGAAAACAAGAGCATAAAATGATATAAAAAATCAAAAATAAGAGTTATAAAATATTTTTAAAATTTATATTAATGGTGCTACCCATAAGGGAAATCTCTACAGTTTCATGAGACTATATATGAAAAATTATCCTCACCTATGATATTTGATAATATTATTCTCTATATTAACTTAGTAAAAAAACAAAGCAAAAATTGTTTTACCTTTTTTAGCTATTTCGTGATATAGTATATTCCATCTTGTATTTTACTAATTGGTATTACTTATGATTACCATTTTATTATGTATCTTAAAACTAAGCAAATCGATATTTACTATTGTTTGGAATTTTTTATAGTATTTCAAATAAGTAATTTAAAAAAAATATAAAAAGTTAATTAAAATGAGCATTAAAAGACAAAAACACATGACAACATAATAAAGTATGAAAAGATTAAATGAATTTTTATAAGAAAAAAATATATTATCACATGAGAAAAGTACATGTATGAATTGTTTGTCAAATGAGGTTTAGAAATAAACTGAAAAATATTCATAAACAAAGAATACAATTTAAGAAAAACGTCAAAAATGTCAAATGAATTACATAAAGGTTTATATACATTGTGTTTTAATTAATACAATTAAACGGTACATAACAAAACAATGATTTTATTTGGGGGCATACTTAATTTTCATAAAAGTATTTTAATTTATATCTCCATGTGACCTTAAGTCATTCTAGGAAGTATGTAAAAAATGTAGAATGAATTTATAAAAACATTTTTTTTTATCTTAATAATTAATTCATTATTTGTATTTCCAAAAGAAATATATGGAAAGGGGGGTACATGAAACTGGTTGGATTGATTTAAATTGTTTTCAACATTATTTTCTTCATTTTGCTTATTTTTTTGATATAATGAATAAATAAATGAATTTTCATACATGATTTTCGTTGCATTAAAAAGGGATTCTTCGAATTCTGGAAAATATTCCATTATTTCTTCGTCATAGTGTGTTTTAAGGTTGTTATTATAAAAGCTATTTGTATTTTTTTTTTTATCTTTTAACTTTTTAGTATTTCTTATGTTTTTATCAGAATAATTTATTTCTTCTGTTAATTTGGATTTGTTTTCACAATTCTGAGCATTAAATAAGTCATTTTTTTTTAAAAGATAAATTAAATATTCATTATTTAGTGGGATATGTGTAAAATTTAATAATATTTTTAACTGACAAGTGTGTAATGCGTTAATGTAGTTTTGCACTTGTATTTGTTCTGTTCTATTTTTTCCTAGCATAGGAAATTGTTCCTTTTTCAAAAAAGTATTCAATTTAATTTCATATATATCTGATAATAGTAATAAAAAATATATCTTCAATTCTTTAATATTTATATTATTAGTGTTAAAGTCTATATTATTTAATAAAGTATCACTATGAGTATAAAAACAATTATAAAATGGAAAATTAGTTGTTTCTTTTTTATTCCTTTTTCCCAATTGAGAATTGCACGTTTTTTTTATAATATCGCAATTATAAGTAGTATTTACATGTTTTATATTTTTTTCAATGTATTTATCTAGCATTTCATGATTTTCTATTTGTTCTAAAATTTGAGCATCACCACCGTTTGTTTCTTCATCGCAAACTATAGCTTTAAGTATATTTTCGCAAAATTGAATACACCTTTTATTAAGAGATAACACTGGATTTATATATATGTGTAATGATAATAATATTTTATCCTTTAAGCTAAGAAAAGGACTGAATTTATCTAATAAATCGACTAATTTGTGTAAAATATGTGTTTCCCTTTGTAATGTTTGTATAGAATAAACTGACAATATTTGAAAAATATAAAAGAAACTTTTTGAGTTTTTTATTTTTGAAAATAAGTTGTTTATAGCTGAATTAAAAAATATGTGATTAATATCGTAATCTCTCTTCTTTATAAAGTATAAAAATGGTAGTAATATTTTTTCATCTATCGATTTAAAGTTATTAAGTATATCTATACAAAGATTTTGTAATAGTATATCACTAAATCGAATATTAAAATAAGCACATGAACAAAATATATAAATAATATTAATATAATTAAATTTATTTAATTTATGCTCTATTTGTGTATATAAAAATTTTAAAAAATTTGATATTTCTGAATTATTTTTACAACTTGCTATTTGTGTGTATTTATAAAAAGACAAATATATATCTGTAATATCTTTTTCATTATAGTGATTTTTATCAAACAAAATTTTAAAATGCGATAATAACAAATTAAATAGATTTTTATCCAATAAATTTAAATTTACTAAAAATTTTAATATAACACATGTATTATATACATTAAATATATTTATTTGTTTTTGTGTTTCAATTTTTATATATTCATATATATTATAATAATTGGGAATTTGTAATTTATCTATATTACATGCTAAAAAACATAAATCCTTTTTATTTAATTGTATTAAATTTTCTTCTGTTTTTGTGTGCATAATATAACTATTATCGTTTTGAGAAAAGTAGTTTACAATCATTGCTCGTTTTTCTAGCATATTCTTATGACTATATGAATATCCTGTGTTATTATATTTGCTATCACTGTCACCTGCATTATTTATGTTTTCATTTTTTATTTTTTTTTCGTCAGTATTTTGATCCATATTTGTATGCATAAATTGCGCATAAGAATGATCATAACCATCCGACATAGCATCGCTTAATGCATCCCCATTACTGTTTAATACTCCTTTTTTTAGTTTCGATTTTTTTATTTTACTTAAATTGAGATTAACAACACATGAAAGAATAATATGTTTGAATAAATCGTTGTCATTAAATTTATGTATCTTCAGTACATGCATTAACATATTTAAAGAGCATATATCGATAGTGTGTATTTTATATAAATTTGGATGCTCTATGCTATGCTTAGTTAATAGTATTTTTTTTATTTTTGAAAATACTGATTTATCAATAGTTCCTTTTAAATTTGTATAACTATAAATAAACAAAATTAAATGATTATAATCCATTTCATTATTATGAAAAAATAAGAAATAGATAAAAAGTTTATAAATAATATGTTTAAATTCTTGTATATATTCCAACTGACTTACAGCATTTATCTTTGAATAGGTGTTACATAATATAGTTATGTCAAAGAAGTTTAATCTGTTTATATTTGTTCGATGTTCACTAAGCATATTTTCATTGCCATTGTAATTGCTATTATTACTTTTATTTCCCATATTAAAAATTATTTTGAAATCTGAATAATCATTTTGACTTATTAATTTGTTCCACCCTTTTTTTTCACTTTCACTATAAGCAGAAACAGTGCATGAGTTCCTATTTTTTTCGTTTTTCTTAGTAATTTTTTCTAATTCATTGGTTACACACGAATTAAAAACATTTACAAAGTTTTCTGCACATTCTTGTTTGTTTTTGCTTTTATTAGTTATTAAAAGGAAGTATTTCTGATAGTATAAGATATAAATTAGTTTAAAAGTAAAAGGATTTAAAAAGTTCAAATGAATAAACGGAAATGAGTTCGAAATACTATAAATAGTAATAATTATTTGTTTTAAATTCATATTAAAAATAAAATTAATGTTTTCAGCACTTGCTACACTTCTCCAAAAGCTGTTATCTTTAATTTTCTTGGTGTTTAATAAATGAATTATAACAGAAAAATCATTTTCATTTAATTTCTTTGATTTTAAAAGGTCTAAAAAATTGTCATTAAATTTGTATATACTACACAAATCATCCTTTCTGCAAAACTTTCGTATTTTTCTAATCATCTCAGATTGTTTCCCTTTTTCAGTTTGACTTATGCTGACATTTTTGGGGGTATTATGTTTTATATTTTCTTCATTTATTTTATCATTTTGTGTGTTTACAAAACTAAAATATTTCTTATCCCCTTTTAATTTATTATGCCCCAACGAAAGGTGAGTTAAAAATCTTTTACCCCCATCATTTTTTTTTATAAGCGCCTTCGTTTCATTTATATATAATTTTTGGTGATTTATAACTTGTATTTTAATATACGAATATACACGATCTTGTACACTTCGAATATCACATTTGTGAAGGCATTTCATTTAACTAATTTATATATTATGCATTTATATATTTGAACATTTATAATTAATAAAAATTAAAAATTATTACAAGTGATTTGTGGGAAATATAGGCACAACGTGCACATGTGTAGCGGGGTGGCATATATGAAAAGGGGGCAATTAAATATGTTAAAAAATTGGACTTGTAATGCTAAATTATATAGTATAATACAAGGTGCGTATTTTTTATACTGAACATATTTGAAATTTTCTATTCTTCCATATGTGTGCGTATTGTGATATTTTTCTGTTTTAATTAAGATGTACTACTTTTTTCATCTATGATTAGGAACTATCAAACTTCTGAATGTTATATATTTTTTTTGTGCTTTCCTTTTATTGCTTCGACGTGAAAATTGTGTTGTCCTGATTGTTTACAATATTTTCATAATTTATAAAATTTACACTATTACTTAAGATTTGATGTTTGGTTCTCACAAAAATGCTAAGAAAAATGGAAACTAAAAATGATAAAAATTTCCCCTTGATTTAATATATGAATATATATTTTTCTAAATTATTTTATTTACTAATTTTAAAAAGCAAACAAAATTACTATATCGCTTTTATATTAATTTTGTTATTTTTATTTATTATTATTTTTTTTTATCTTAAAACTATTAGCATAATATAGTTTGTAAATTATGTATTTTATACGGTAAAAAAAATATGCATACATCGTTGTGCGGTGAAATATGCAATTACAAGTGTTAAAAATTTCCCTTTTAATATTTTGCTATTATTTGAATATTGCAAATATAGTAAAACATAATATATGGATACGTATATAATGCTATATATTATGTATTACTATTTTTATTAAAAAAAAAAATAATATTGTTTTAATATTTGGAAAAAAAAATATTTGGAGAATATTGCAGTTTTCCTTTCTTGTTTATTATATTTTTTATTTGTGAGTATATTGTTTGACTAATTAAACATCTTAAAAAAACACACACATACATAAATACACGTGTTATTTAAATTTTATATACATAATAAAGAATAAAAAAATATAAAATACGTAGTATTTAAGACATTCCCACTTTGTTTTTACCACCATTGTAATGTTATATGATGGAAGAAATCTTTTTGGTTTTTTCGTTTTGTTTTTTATAGCATAGCAAGTATTTGACGCTTTTATATTTAATATTAAACAGATTGAGGATATATATAACGATTTGTACAGATAAATATCCTTATGCCCACATATGCATATGTATATAATATATGATACATATAGCTACGTATAAATGCATATACAATATGTACATAATACATATACAATGCCCACTTTTATATTCAAAAATACATGCATAGACACATATGTTTCATTTATATAGTTGTTAGGAGGAGGGGGAATATAATGATATAAAAGTTATATATGTAAAAAGTATATGTTAATATACAATCAGCACTAACATTGATAGCAATTTTTTTTATGGTGGTTTAAATTAAAATAAGATCATAATTTTATTTATTTGCCTACATTTGTGGCTGATTGACGAAAAGAGATAACATAAAATTGTACATATATACGTAAATACATATATCATAATAGGGATTGCAGATTTGAGGAAATTAGTGAAGCCTATGTGCATGCTAAATATATAAACTAAGAAAAGAAATTTACAAATTGTATTTTATTTTAATAATTATATATATTATAGAACACAGAGAGAATACATGTGTAGCTTTTATAATTTATGGATATTTATAGCATGTTTTTAAATATATATGTGTTGTTTTTCTTCATCTATTTTGTTTTATCATTACACTTTCAATACATTCATTAATTTTTGTTTCAATTTTGCTGAATTTATATTATATATATATTTTTTTTTTGTTCATTTTTTCCCTAGAACATTTTTCAGTATTTTCATACCAACGTGTTTTGTGTTTTACAACCATTTTGTGTAGTTCATTTCATTTCGCTTTATTACATCGACGTATTGTCGTATTAATATTTAATTTTTTCCATGTTTTTGTGCGTATATATAATAGATATATACATAACTTATGGATAAACGTGTATTCTTATCCATTTGTTCATTCATTTATTTTTAAGTACATATATATATTGAGAGTTAATTACATTCGTACCTATACCTGATAATATTAAAGTAAGAGTTCGTGATAAGCTCAGTTATCTTGAAGTATACATTTATTTTTTTTGCATCAGCAATTTGTGTGTAGTTATCCAAATATAAATATTCTTTACCATTTGATTCAATGAGTAGTGAATAAAATTAAAAACTGGATAAAGTACAAAATAAAATCAAGAAACGGTTGTAGGCAATTTTCATTTTTACCATTTGTAGCAGAAACATACAGAACATTTCAAGAAAAGAATATATATTTATAGAGAGAAAAAAGGAATCAATTCACTTCTCATACAATAGATATACCACATTTTTATAAATCTCATAAAAAATGGATAAATTAGTGCCTATTGTTAATAAATTACAAAATGTACTTTCGTCATTTATCAGTAGTGAAACATTAAGCCTTCCACACATAGCAGTAATAGGAGCACAGTCTGTTGGTAAAACATCTTTGTTAGAATCATTGGTTGGTTTAAGTTTTATGCCAAAAGGGGAAGGTATAGCTACAAGAACACCCATAATAATACAATTAACTAACTCCAAAACAGAAGAATGTTATTGTACAGTGACATATTATGATTGTGAAGGTAATAGAGTAGAAAAACATATAGATGATTTTTCTATTTTAAATAATATGTTAATAGAAGTAACCGATGAAATAACGGGAGGAAATAAATGCATAAAAGAGACTCCTATAATTATAGAAATTCATAAAAATGATGTATTAGATTTAACATTAATTGATTTACCTGGTTTAACAAAAGTACCAGTTGGAAATCAACCACATAATGTAGAAGAGCAAATTGGATGCTTAGTTAATAAATATATTAAAAACCCTAATTGTATAATTTTAGCTGTTTCTTCAGCTAATATCGATTTAGCTAATTCTGATAGTTTAAAAATGGCTAGAAATGTAGATCCAAAACACGAAAGGACTATAGGTGTAATAACAAAGTGTGATGTTGTGGAAAAATCCGAAATATGGAAAAAAATGATTAGTGGGACTTTATATCCATTAAAAAAAGGTTTTGTAGCTGTAGTTTGTAGAAGTCAAAAAGATATTGATGATAATGTTAGTATTGATGAATCATTGAGAAAAGAAGAAGAATATTTTAATCAATACATCGATTTTTCAAACCAAAATGAATGTATTATGGAGTGTGGAATAAAAAATTTAGCAAAAAAATTAAATAATATACTTATTGAGCATATAAAAAATACTGTACCATATTTAAAACCCAAAATAGATGCATTAAAAAGTATTGAAGAAGAAAAATTATTAGAGCTAGGTGAACCAATGGATAATATGAACCGTTCAGAATATTTAGCAGTTCTTGTTAATTATATTACAAAATTTTCTCAACAATATCAAGATATAATAGATGGAAAAGTATTTTATAAAGATCGAGTAGATGAATTAAAAGGGGGTGCAAGAATTCATTATATATTTAATGATTGGTACATTAAAGCATTAAATGATTTTTCCCCATTGGAATTATTAAGTGATGAAGAAATACGAATAGCTATTAGAAATTCAAGCGGGCCAAGAGGTGCATTGTTTGTGCCAGAAAGCGCATTTGAAACGTTAATAAAAAAATTAATAAACTGTTTAAAGGAGCCATCACTTCGTTGTGCAGATCAAGTTTATGAAGAACTTATTAAAATTGTTGATAACTGTAAAATAAATGATATGGAAAGATTTACAAACTTAAAAAGCGCAATAAATGAACAGGTGAAAATTTTATTAAAAGATTGCTTACAACCAACAAAGGAAATGATCAAAAATCTTATGTTAATTGAGTTATCTTATATTAATACAAGCCATCCTGATTTTTTGAATGAGCATTTTATGAAAAATGTATATGACAAAGATAATGAATATGTCGAAGAATTGGAACCTGTTGTTAAAATGCACAGTAACAACAATAAAAGCCCACACCATAAAAGGGATTACCACGAAAATTATATGAGCTCGAACGGAGTTCACAATAATGGGTATATGCAATCACATCATCAAATGCATGATGGAATGCATGGAACAATGAATAATGCAAATGATAAAATGAACAGTAATACAGGAACGAATATGAGCAATACCAATCATGGTATTACATATAAAGAAGAAAATAAAATGTGGAAAAATAAAGAAGATTATAAATCACATAAAAATAAAGATGGTACAAAAATAGCTAATTTAAATAATAGAGAAAATGTTTTTGTTTTACCAGTTATCCCTGAAAAAATAATACCAGAATGTTCATCTTCTTCTAAAGAGATTATTGAAATTGATTTAATCAAATCATTAATTAATAATTATTTTAACATTGTAAGGAAGCATATAGCTGATGCTGTACCCAAAGCTATAATGCATTTTATGGTTAATACATCGAGAAAAACGATGCAAAAAGTTTTAATTTCAAATTTACATAACAGTGAGCTTCTTAACCTTTTTAATGAATGCTCTTCTATCAAAGTAAAAAGAAACAATTGCAAAAAAAATTTGGAATCCTTAAATCAAGCTATTAAAATGTTGGCAGAAATCAGAAACCAAGACATTTAGTTAAATAAAAATGAATTAAATGTGTGGATAATATGTTAAGAAAATTGAAAAGGGGGATTCAAATTTTTTTTGTTTGATTGTTTTGACTTTGAGATATAATGTAGTAATTTAAATGATGAATAACTGAGTATATACATATATACAATGGTACTTTTAATATATACTATGCCATATGTATGTGTGCATAGCATATCTTATATGTGAATTTTTTATGCATACCAATTTTTTATAATTCTCAAAATATTATTCATTTTATCAAAGCGATATGAAAAATAATAAATCGTTTTATTTATTGTATGTTGAAATATCGCTGCTTTGTCTTTATTTTTTTTATTTTGTGTAATAAATTTACTTGCCCATATGTTTGGGTGCAGACAAACTTCCTACTGTAACTATAATATCTACGGAATATCTAATATATGTAAGCATTTAAGTGAGACATTCATCATTTTATCTTTTTCTTGACCCTTGAAACTTAGCTCGATTATCATTATAATAAAATAAGTCATCAATATAAGAATGTGTAAAAGGGTATTATATAGAAAATAGATAGATAATACGGTTTCACAAAACAGTGTGATTATCTGCTTACTATTTTTAGAGAATAAAAAATATCTTGGAAAAAATGAATATTAAAAGTTTGATCTAAAAAATTAGAATGTAAAAAATAAGGTAAAAAAATAAGAAATTGAGTAAATATGAAAAATATGATAATTAGCAATTTATATATAAACGTATAAAACATATACGCTATTTTTTTGCTACGATTTGAAAAAAAAAATCCACCCTAGTAAAAAATTATAAACATAATACGCTATATTTTTATCATTTCATTTTAAGCGCATGTTTATTTTTAATTATAAGTAATAAGCTATTTTTTTCTTTTTTTTTAATTTTTTTACTTGATGAAATTGTTAAATTGTTAAAGATCATATTCTAGCTAATAAGGTATGTCATAATATGTGAAATAATATACTTAGGTTAGTTATGTTTTATCTTTTTGTTGCATCCATGTAATAGTGGATATATTTCCATAAAATACTTTAATCTATCTATAAGTGATGGACCATATTTGAATATATATGTATGTATTGTTTATAGCATACGAAAAAAGTTTATTAGTGCTAATTTATGTTTTGTATTTTTAAAATATTTTGAAAAAAAAACTAATTTACATTCAAAACGTAAAATGGTCGTATATTAAGCCGGATAACAAAGGAAGGAACATAATATTTTTGGCGAGCTAGCTACAAAAAGTTTTATGGAAACATAAGGTCTTGAATGGAGGTGAAAATATGGATGATCCAAACGATTATGTATACGATAATATTAGCACAGATGGATTGAATAAAAGATCAGATATTATATATGAAGATTATTATGCAAAAAATGTGAAACGACGGAAATTCAAGTCTTCCGAAAAAATGTTAGTAAATAAAGATAAAAATTAAAGCTACCCATTTGTTCTCTCCACATACATTCAGTTTTATTTATATATTGTTATGAATGTAGCTTATTAATACATATATGTGAATGTCGTTTGTATTTTAAGATCATACATTATATTATGATATCTGTTATATTGGTTTTCGCTTTTTTTCGCTTTTTACTTGCAGAACGGAAGAAAATGAAGAGTTACCAAAAAAGGCAAAAAGGAAACTTAAGGAATATTATGAAGTTTTATTTGATAATAAGATAATAAATTTACCATTTAGTGCTGACTCAATAAATGTGCAGCAAAGAGGGTTTCATGATTATAGTAAAGAAATGAAATTAAAAAAAAATCACATGAACAAACCACTATGGATATGTTCAGATGGATTTATATATTTAGAAATGTTCAACAGTTGTAGTAAACAGGCTTCGGATTTTCTTATAACAATAGCAGAACCTATTTGTAGGCCTGAAATAATACATGAATTTCAGTTGACAATTTTTTCATTATATGCAGCTATATCTGTTGGTATAACCTTAGATGAGTTATTATTAAATTTGGATAAATTTTCTAAAAACGTATTACCTAGCGAATTAGTGTATAGTATAACAAAAAGTGCTGAATCATTTGGTAAAGTAAAATTAGTATTAAGAGAAAATAAATATTATATTGAAGCTAAAGATAAATTTGAATTAGATTATTTATTAAATAATAATATTATTAAAAATGCACGGGTATATTCAACAGATGTTAATAATAATGATTCAAAAAAAAATAGCATGTTTAATTTAAATAGTAACTTTATGGAAAGTAGTAGGGCTGATAACACAGGTGCTTCAGGAAATGTTTTAAATGACGAAGCGGAGAATAAGAAACAAAAAGATGCCTACGTCACATACGAGGCCCCTGTACTCGACACAGCACAGCTAGGTGAGTATGAAAATGGGATTGTGAGTTGGAAAAATATACCATTCCAGCATATATATGTGCATGTGTATTTTTTTTAATATATGTAAACCAATTAAAATTTTTTGCAATAAATTTATTACGATTTTTGCAGGTTTCAAAATAAGTGAGAGTGAAAAGCAACTAATGCTAGAGGAAACAAAGAAAAATGCAAATGATAACTCGAATGAAAATTCAGCAGAAGTTTATTCCTTTGAAGTAAATTGTGATAAAATAGAAGAAGTTAAACAAGAAGCATTACAAACAATGCAAAGGCCATTATTAATGGAATATGATTTTCGAAGAGATAAAAAAAATCCGAATTTAAATTGTTCATTAAAAAGTCATGTACAAATAAGATATTATCAAGAAAAAGCATTAAGAAAAATGTTTAGTAATGGGAGAAGTAGATCAGGTATAATAGTATTGCCTTGTGGTGTTGGTAAAACATTAACTGGTATAACTGCAGCAAGCACTATAAAAAAATCTTCCTTATTTTTAACAACATCAGCAGTAGCTGTTGAGCAATGGAAGAAACAGTTTGAAGATTTTACAAATATTCATCCAAGGCATATAAGAATATTAACATCCGATTATAAGTTTGATTTATGGCCAATTAATGAGGCTGGTGTATTAATATCAACATATACTATGTTGGCATATTCAGGTAAAAGAAGTGAACAAAGTTTAAAAATTGTTAATGATATAAGAAGAAGAGAATGGGGTTTGTTAGTTTTTGACGAAGTGCAATTTGCCCCTGCACCATCATTTAGAAGAATTAATGATATAGTAAAGTCACATTGTAAACTTGGGCTGACTGCTACATTAGTTAGAGAAGATTTACTTATAAGAGATTTGCAATGGATTATTGGGCCTAAGTTATATGAAGCCAATTGGGTAGAATTACAAAATAAAGGATTTTTGGCAAAAGCTTTATGCAAAGAAATTTGGTGTAGTATGCCGAGTTCTTTTTATAAATATTATTTAAAATCAAATAGCTTTATAAAACGGCGATTATACACATGCAATCCTAGAAAATTAATGATGTGTGAATATTTAATAAAATATCATGAACAAAATAATGATAAAATTATTGTTTTTAGTGATAATATATTTGCGCTATTACATATAGCCAAAACTTTGAATAAACCTTTTATTTATGGTAAATTATCACCTATTGAAAGAATTGCAATAATAAATAAATTTAAAAATGATTCAACGATTAATACTATTTTGTTAAGTAAAGTCGGAGATAATGCTATCGATATACCTATAGCAAATGTTGTTATACAAATATCATTTAATTTTGCTTCGAGAAGGCAAGAAGCACAAAGATTAGGAAGAATTATTCGACCAAAAAACAGAGCAAATGAAAAAAAAAATATCAATGATCCTGATTCGTTTTTTTATTCTTTAGTTAGTAAAGATACTATTGAAATGTGTTACTCAGATAAAAGGCAACGATTTCTTATAAACCAAGGATATGCTTATAATGTCCTTAGTGATAATATTGTTGATTTTAATAAATTAAATTTAGTATATAAAAACAAAAAAATTCAAGATAATTTACTTAAATGTATTTTGGCCAGTACAGATGATGGAAATAATGATGAAGATGATGACGCATTTGATGATATGAATTTTAAAAAGGAAGCCCCCAAAACTAATAAAAGGAATAGTAGTGTTTTATCAAGTAATAATGATAATTTGGTGAGAATGTCAGATAGTGATGGACTTCTCAAGTTATCTACAAACATGGATATAACATTTAATGATAAAAAAAAAACAGCTTCAAAAAAATTTGCAGATAAACACATTCTTTTCAGAAAATTTTTGAACCAAAACCGATAAATCAAGGTATACAAAGAAATCACTGTTCAAAGGAATTGTGTTTAATTTTGTTTTGTGTATCCTTAGAAATACGAACATATAGAAAAAGCGAAATTGCAAAAATACAGTCATAAAAGTGTATAATGCTAATGCTTTTCATCGTAATAGTTTTTTTTTTCCATATTTTTTTTGTAAAAATATATATTACGGTATATTTTATGCTATACCATGTATATATAAATAGTTACACATTGTTATGCATATTTGGCGAATATTGAACTAACTTATTTTGTAACTAATATATGTTACAATTAATTTGGCATGTTTAACATGCATAAATATAATAAAAAAAATAACCCAGATATATTAGTGTAGCTTTTACCGTTACGAATGTTTTATAAATATATTCAACAAAATAATTTTTGGTGTTCCCATAAAATGTGGGTGTCCACAAAATAAAAATTAATACTATATGCGTCGTCATTATATACACATACGATATGTGATCAATTAAGGCATTTATTGTATTGGGATGAAATATAATTTTTTTGAGTTTACATGTACTTTATTTAAAATTTGATGAGTACATAAATATTTAACATGTGTCGTGTGGTATACTAATTTACAATTTTCTTATTTTAATTTTTTTTTGAAAGTTATTTTGTTGTGTGATGATTATGAATACATATTTTGCATAAATACGAAAACTACCACATGTGTTAAGTCTAATATACAAATATACATAAAGCTTGTATATATTCTTTTTAGTCGGTTTGTTTACATTGAAAGAGAGAATTGAATATATGGACTAAACAAAAGAAATATATATAATAAGAAATTATACTTAAAATATACATTAACAGTTTCCTTTAAGACCTTTAATGTTTTAAGTATAGCGATTAAAGTGATATATATGCACGTAATATCGTTAGTATAGTTTTGTTTGGCATTTTGATGAACTTTTCTACCTTTTGAGAGTTAGTTTTTATATATAGGAGAAAGATATATCTAAATAAATCCCAAGCATTAAAAAAAATTATAGATTAGTTGTTTTGCATTATAATTATTATATATATTTATTAATTTCATATATTAAATTTTTTTAGAATTATAATACAGTATTTTTAGTGTTAAAATATAAAAACACATAATTATAGGAGCATGCTCATAAGTACGCCCTATAATGTTTTACATATTATTATATCCCATTTTTGTGAACACCAATTGATGTAAACATTAACTTTTGCGCGTATGTATATTATTATATTTATGCATGATAGAAAAAAAAATAAGTAAAACAAAAAATATATATAACCATTTATTTAATTTAAATTATTAAAATATTTTTTTAGTGGAAAAATAACTTTGTTATTTAATGTTAAAACTTTAAGAAAGGAATAATTAAAAAATAAGGGAAAGGGCAATATAAAATAAGAGAGAAAAAAAGGATACCAAATATATAATAATAAAGAAAATTTTAAAGAGTAAATAAAACGAAAGAAAAATAAAAAGATAACTGAATAATCCAGCACATTTTAAGTTAAACAAAACACCAAAACCCTGAAAAAATGAGTGCAGGTTATAGTGATGTTGTGCTATTAGTTCAGTTCTCAAAAAAAATAGAAAGTAGAACGTTTGTTGAATATAACTCATTAAAATTGGCCTTAAATGGTTAGTATATAATGGACACAGTATATATATCTGTTTTATATGATAGAATGGATCAGAGATACATTTCAAATGTGATCATGCACGTATTCAAGCATTATACGAATTTCCTTATCATGCATATGATATACATATATATGCACCCATTTTTTATTGTTTTCCTTAGGAATTTGTCAATTATATGAACAAGCAATAAAAGAAAATGACCCTTCAGTACAAAGAATAACATATAGCATGAATGATTTGTTTGTGTATATTGATAACATCCAAAAAATGACGATATTATTGTAAGATTTAGAAAAAGGAGAAAAAATATATATTCTCATATAATATATAATGTAGTTACAATAATGAGTTTGGTTACGTAATATTTGTAGTATATTAATATATTCGTATGTGCAGATTTATAAAATTTTCGAATGGTATAAAATTGCAATTTATCTATTAAAATGTGTATTCATATTTATATGTAACTCTTTTCATTTTTAGATTTCATCAACCCACTTGGTCATATAGACTTCATGACAAAAAATGGATAAAACAAAAATTGGTTGAACATATTAAAGATCAGATTGGACAATAAAAGTTAATGTTTATTTGGTTTATCAATGATGGTATCAAAGATGTTTGTAAATGTGCAATTGTACAAATTTTATATTACAACAAAATAAATACTGCTATTATAATTTATACATATAAGAAGAAAAAAAAAGGGGGACCGAATTTAAAACTTCCATAACATTTTGAGATAATCCATATTTATAGTTTATTCCCTAATAAATAATTTTTATATTTCTCCATTACTTTTTTGAAATCTTCATTTAATTTAGTTTCAAGTTGCTCTTTTCTTTCATTTGCCTATACAAAAAGGAAACATCAGATAAAAAAAATAATAAAATATACAGGTATATGCATATGTGGTTTATGTTGATTTTTTTATGGAGAATGCTTTTGCTTTTTCATCACTTATGAATAATGATTTTTTTTATTTTGTTAGTTTATAAAATGTTTATTATGCAATTCCTTTCATAATATATTAAGGTGAATATATACACCGCATTTTCACATCACATATATATATATCGTATGCATATTGTGTGCATATGGGCATGTTTATTACATCTCCTATATCCTTCTTTAACATTTCATCTTTTTCCTACAAGGAAAACAATTTAAAAAAAACTCATAGAGTATAAAAGCTTATACAATTTTATTTTTTATAAATTTATTTCCACGATTTATTGAAAAAGTAAATATAAAACATATTCTTACTTTGCATAGTTCAAATTGTCTTTTAGTTTTTTGTTTATTCACATATATTTGGTTTTCCATCCAAAGTATAAACTCATCAGTTTCTTCCTTCGTCTGAGATTATAAATAATGCATCATATACCGTCATTCAAAGGTATATACACAAATTGTGTTGTGAATTTTATTTTAAATATATGAGAATAAGTTGAGTTACCGAGGTTAGAAGATTTTGCTCCATTTGATAAACATAAACACATCCATTAGAATCGCCAATTATTATTTTGTTGTAAGAATATTTATATGCATCTACAAAAATGGAATAAATTGGAACGGTAAAATCGGTCATACATATGTATATATATGTATACACCTTTTTTTTATTACCATCTTCATTTTTACTTCTTAAGTAATCATTAGTATCTATAATCTCATTCTCATCATCATAATTTGTTTGGTTATTATTTTCTACTGAAATGTTGTTTTTCTTTTCAAAAGAATTAAGTACACTTGAATCCGTATTTTGCAAAATACTTATACATATTAAACTCGAATTACTAATTGATACTGAGTGTATACACTGTTTTTTTTGTTCTAGCAAATTCCATATTTCTATATGTCCATTTGTTTTTCCTATATATATGACACTTATTTTAGTTTGGCTAAATTCGCAACACGAGTATATTTCGTTGCTTCTACAAAAGGAGGGGAAAAGCATAGAATACAAAATAGAACAAGTAATACGAGATGAATAATGAAGTACAAAATGCATTTCAAACTATATATAAGAAAGTATCATTTATATAATATGTATAATAAGCACACGCACACATATGATTATTCAAATATATTGTAATGCATAATTTATTTGCAAACTTTGGTGAAATAAAAAAGGGATGCTTTTCATCTTCCTTCCACAAGTAAAAATTATGATCAGTTAAAGTTAAAATTAAATTTTTTATTATATTATTTCTTTTTATAGATAATAATGTCTTAAAATTTTTGTAATCCTATAAAAAAGGAGTATTTTATTGAATTTTATTATTTTTCCGTGTTTTTTTTTATAATAAATAATTAAAATGCAATTTTTATTCATATGGTTGTGTGTCGCTTATATTTGTGAACAGATGTAGTATATTTATTCAGGTGTACATTATGAATATAAAATATATGAGATATACAAAATTCTTCGTTTATTTATTACGCTGTTGATTTCAGAAACAATAGAAAAGTTTTTGTCTTTCTGCATACAATTGTATATATTCCCAATTACATACTCTCCTTCTTCCTAAAAAAATATATATCGTAATTGAAACTGACATATAATTTCTTTGATAAAAAGTGGAGTATAAAGTATTCAGACAAAAAAATGATACCATCCAATGTGTATATGGATATATGCATAGCAAAATAAAATGTAATTATTATAGCATATGTGAATATTTACGGAAAAGGCAAAAAATTGGGAAGTATGTGAATTTATCTCCAAAAAATGGAAGTATGTAAATCCTAGTGAGTATTCTACAAAGGGGAATGCATAATAATCCAAAGATCAGACATGTATGTGCATATTATTAAATATGATATAGGTCAAATAAATTTATTTAAATGTATAATGATATATAAATAATGGGTAATTGAGTATGTATATATGCATACAAATGTATACCTGTATTGGGTCGTGTAATATTTATTTTGAAAATTGGTTTAAAACTGTATAGTTCATCTGCTAATTCAATATCTTTTTTTTTTATTTCAGTTTTGGGTTTAATTCTCTCAATATTTGTGGCATTCCATATTAATATTATTCCATCGACTAATAACATTTTATTGAAATATAAATGGGTATTGTGTGGTGATACGATTGAGTATGTATTGAATATGAATGGATAGGTTTATAGAGTACCTGAAACAGACAATAGCAAATGGGAGTTTTTCTGGGTATTTATTGATATTTTTTTTTCACTTATTATTAAAGTTTTGTCGCTTAAAAATATTAGGGACGTTACTTCCCTTCGATGTGACTCTTCTATACAGCTAAATAAGTATGGTTCTACATCTATAGTTTTTTCATCTGCATATAAAAGAAAATTTATTAAGTTATATAATTCAATTGTATATATATAATAGCTCATCCTTATTTTATTTTGTTATTTTTGAGTGTTATGACTTGTTTTGGAATTTAAAAAGAAATCTTCATGATAATTTGGGGGCAATTTCCAAATAATTAACTAGAGAAAATTATTTAAAAAAAATATAATAATTCGGGGCAATGTAAGAATATGGATGTTTTAATAGTTGCATACATAAGATATAGTATTAAACTATTTGTTTCTTTTTTAATATTTAAGTGAACCAGTCCATTGTTAGATCCAGCAATAACCATATTGTTGTCTTTTTCATTCACAATTGCAGTAGAAATTTGCTGCAAAAATATAGATGTATTTATTTTATATCTTATTTATATGTAGTACACATTTATTTTATGTTTAATAATTTATTATTTTGTTACATATGGAGATATCAAGGCATAAAGGGGATTCATGTAATTGCTGTAAGACCATATAAGGATGTAACTATCTGTGTTAACTCCTTCAATTTGTAAAGTATTTTTATAATTATTAACATATATTATAAATATTAAATAATTGATATGTGGTAAAGATAGGGTAAATAATGCCACTTTATCTGTTGTATATTTTATATCTGTATATATAAATATTTTATTTAAGTATTTTATATTTTTATATGATAATATATCTATGTTATTATTATTTGGTTCTTTAATTTGTTCTGAAATTATAATATTTTCAATCATCGATTTTTCCACAAGTGGTAAAATTTTATGTAGATATTTATTTATCTTATTTGATTTCAATATTTCTTCTTTTTTTTTTTTTAAAAATTCTATATTATATTGAATCCCAATATTTTTGTGAACTGCCTTATATGTCTGAGTACTTTTTTCTTCATGTATAATATAATTCTTTGAACAAAAATCTAGTGTCAATTGTTGTAATGTTCCATTTGACTAAGAAAATTAAGGGTATATTTAAATATTTCCATTGTTACCATCATACAGATATATATGGTTGCTTATTTGTTTGCACATACTAACATGCATATAGATATATTGGGATATTTATTAGGAGTGTGCATATGGGTAGCTATATTTGTATAGTAATGGTTCACCAGTTTCAATTATATAATAATATAAAGACTTTTATGTTTGCTTATTTTTTCTTACTATTAAATTTCCACTAATAGACACAAATTTGTTATAATTAACGAATTCTTCTATTTGTTCGCCCTTTTTCTCTTTGTTAATATATATAAATTTTTTTAATTTTTTTCGACTTTGAACAACTTTTGTTGAATATATTTCCTTTTCTATGTCTTTTTCATATGGTGAGATATAATTTTTAGGGTTTATAAAAACACATTTTAAATTTTCATTTTCTTGAAACTCTTCAATTTGAGGGTTTTCTTCATTTTTTTGTTCAGGGGATTCTATGAAATTTTTATTCTTTTAATAAGTTATAAATAAAAAAAATGTGATGAAATAAACGAAATAGTTTAAAGATAAAAATAGTTTCCTTTTGCAATCAATTATGAAAAGAGAATTGACATACCTTTAAGAAGTATGTAAAAACTTCTTCGTCAGTAATTATAATGTTTTTTTTTGTATAATATTTTTTTGTATTTTTAAAAATTAATACATCATCAAGATTATATTTCTATGAATTCGGAAAAAAGTTATTGAATATGTGTATGTCTTTTTTATATGCATTTCCTAAGATGAGCTGATATATACTTTATTATTAATCATAGGTAAGTATGAAGGATGGAAAAAATGTAAATAATTTGATCATAGTTGCTTTGTAAATTCAGTTGCACATGCACATGTATGAAAAATATAATGAAGTGTATGTCTATATTACAGATAATGAATCCTTAATAATAATAAACTCGTCATAATTAAAATATTTTGGGAAAAGAGAAAAAATATAGCTTTTTTTTATAATGATAGAATCCGTGTCTTTTAAAAAAATTAAATTATTTAGATCATTACTAAAATCAATTTCTAATACATTTTGTATGTTCCTTTCTAGTTCGATATTTATTGCTCTAAAACAGAAAAAAATATAATTATGACGCAAGTGTATATCTATATATATAATAAAAACCCAAATGAAAGACGAAGCATTGCCTACAATTTAATATTTAACTGAATTGGATTAATCTATTAAAATTGCATATATGGTTAATCATTTTCGAAATCGCCTATTTGTTTAGTCTTTTGCTTTTTTCTCTACAACTACTCATGCTAATCGATGCTCATATATTTGATAATTGTATTGGTTCATATTTTTATAAACAATTACATATAATTATTAACCTTATTATATTGCTATTATTTTTATAGCATTGATTTACAGAAGTCGAGTCTTCTGTTTCTTTAAAAAATTCAGTCAAATCGATTAATGTTTTATTTTTTATTGGATTATGTTTTTTATCTACACTTATACTTTTTTCATCATAATAATGATCCGTTTTTTTTTCATCACTTTCTTTTTCATTTTTTGAAGTTATTTTTTCCAACTTATTTTTAATGTCAGTTTCAATTTTTTTTTTTGTCATAATTTTTTTCTTTTTTGTGTATTCCTTTTTTTCATTGTCCTTTTTATTTTGCTTTTCTATAGGGAGTGTATTTTTCGTTTTCATTTTACTTCTCAAGTTATAGGAGAAAAAAATTACTTACAAAATATTAATTAATTTGTAAGAACTAATAAAATAGAGCCAAGCATAAATGTATATAGTTTTTTTTTCTTTCCATCATTCAAATAATTAAAATGGATATCTAAGAAAAAACATAAGACAATACAAATTAATTTGTATGTATAAATATTATACATTATAGTTATTTATTATTTATTTTTTCAATTAATGAAGTTAATTAAACTATGTGTAACATAGGTAAATATTCATGACAAAAAAAATGATAAATAATATAGATACAAAAGTATGAGTAAATTATAAATATATTAACATATAAATGCAGGGGTAAATAAATAAATATAGACACGCGTAAAAAAATGTATAGTATATACATTTATGTATAAAAATTCTTTTGTATAGAAACTATGTGATAATAATTCGGATTAAATTAAATTATGTTTTAAAGAAATGATAAATATAACATACATATGTTATACATATAATATACATTAATTAATTTGTTTTCAGAAAAAAAATATTATATATGCGTTAGAGAAAACTGAGGAGTACATATATTTCTTTAACACATGGCAAAACAAATATTCCTTTTTATTTATTTTTTATTAAATCATTCTCAAGTTTAGTTAAAATATTGTGTATATCCTTTTGATTTATTAATAGTTTGTTCTTGTTATCATTTAATCTCTTTTCGATATATAACTTGCTATTGTTTTCCTTCGAGGCTTTATGTAATATGTAAACGCCATAGACACTTGCCTTGATAAGAAATATAAAAAAGGAAATGCATATAAAGAAAGGGCAATAAGATGGTATTTTAATTTATTTCAGTGTTTTACCCCTTTCACACATATAAATTTATAAAAAGGGGAGAACATAGAGAATACATATAAAACTAAGCAAAGGAATATAGATGAATATTTTTCACACAAAATATTTTTAAATGCTTTATTTTGGATTATATATTTTTTCAAACCAGATAAACCAAAGGATGAGTAACTGAGCCAACAGCAAAAAAAAACCCAGTTATAAATAAACCAATCATTTCTTTATTTGTATACCGTTCTGTCCTCTTTTCAGTTAATATCTAAAAAAAAGGGCATATACATAATATGATAGAAGATAAAGAATATATAATATTTTGTCTTAAGTATGTGAAACAAATAAGGAACGATATAATTGTAAGATTAAACTAAGATAAATGTATATACTCAAACAAAATATAACTTGACTATATTAGTACATACTTTTTGTCTTTCTTCTGTTAAATTCGATTTATAAGTCAATAAAACATTTAAATCTTGAATTGCATTTTGAAAATGTGTTTTTTTTTCCTGGCTTAAAATTTTATAATTATTGCTAATTGACTAAGATATTATAAGAAAATATATATTAAAAAAAAATGTCAAAAGATAAATAAAGATTTATTTGGAGGACACATAAATTTAAATTGTAAACATTTGTTATTATCTACACGATAGGCATATAAAACCATTTTTAGTGTTATTTTAAGCCAAATGAAATATTATGTATTTGTTTATTTATTACTATTTTAATATATTAACTATAATTTATATCTATATTTTTATGAAATATATTGTATCAACAAGTTGTTACAACCGAAGGTTATATATAACTTTATAAATTCAAATACATATGTAATGATTAGGTAAGTGTTTTTTATGGATACATGTATAATTGTATTTTTCATATAAGAGAAATAACAGATATATACAATATTATAATAATATATATACATGGTAAAGATGTTTACCTTTTGAAGTAAATACAGCGACGCCCTATCTAGATCATTTTTTGCATTTTGAATAGAATTAATTATTGATTGGTCTGAAAAATATTTTTTATCAATTATATGAATATTGGTATTTTTGGTTAAAAAAATAGTATTAAAATTTTCCAACCGTTTAGAGTTGTTTAAATAATTTGGATAACTTTCATTTTTAAAAAACAATTTAGATGATAAAGAAAATAAATTGTTCGATAAATGCTTATTAATATTTTTTACATTTGTGGAAAATGCAATATTACTACTATACAAATACATTTTATTATTATATTTTTTTGGCGGTTATTAATTATACAAAAAAACAGGAAAAAGGAAATATTTTTAATGTATTTTCACATTTTATGCAAATATTATATTATTTTATTATTGTTACACAATTATTGCATACTGTTTTTGTTAACGTTTTTTAACAATGGTTGTTAATTTGATCTAGTATGCATATAAAATTTAATAATACTCATTTAATAATATAAGTAATGTGTTTAAACAAATATTATTATGCATATAAAACGTTGGCCATTTTTTTAATGCTTAGTTTTTATTTATTTTGCGAATTTATTATCTACGCTTCAAAAATTGTAATAAATAATAATGCATTTATAAATATTTGCTTCAAACTATAATAATACATAATTTTATGCGCATTTATACATAAAAAATATATATAATAATTTATATATATAACCATATACTAAATAATAAACATATGTTTGATACATATCATTTTATATATATTCTTACTGAAAACAATTGTGCATATGTTTTTTTTTTATCGTCGAAGCAATACATACTTAACTAATATATTCTAATATTAATAATAATAAAATATATATGCATTTGTATGTATGTATTAATTCTTTTTGTACATTGCAAGGTATTTAAGTAAAATTTGAATTAAAAATAAAAAAAATAATATTATATATATTTTTTTTTATAATAAACAAAATATATTACTATATTTTTCTTTCTAAAAAAAAATAAAAAATATATAATAATACTATAATTATTTAATTTAATGTATTTTATAAGTACGGAATAATTAAATTATTTTTAAATACTTAAAAATAAAATAATTATAATAAAAGGTTTTATATTGAAATTATTTTTTATTTTTTAATATTCCTTTAAAAGTATCATTCTTATATTACTAAAAACACGAAAACATGGGATCTCATATTCAGCCATCACGATTTTTAGATAGTAATGACAAAAAAATAATTATATATATAATATATAGTAGTTATATAAATTATCATGTACATATTATATACATATTTATATTTACATAAAATGCTGTATAAATACAATTAAAATATGTATCTCCAGTTTTTGTATGAATACAAAAATATTGCTGGAGTAAATATATGCACTGCTTGGTTTTGTATATGTTATACGACTAATGAATGCGTATTATATATTAGTGTTTATACTAAACAAATGTATAATATAAAATTGACCTATATAAATAACCTTTTTTTCTTTTGTATTTCAGGTGCTATACTATCGTTATTTGCCATGATCATTTCGGCATCTTTCCTTTATATGTTTTCAGAATTTTATTTGTTAGCATTTGAATCTAAATTGTTTGACAACAAAGTGAGCATGGTGTTGAATCGTTTGTTCCCCTTTAAAGTAATTAATTCAAAAAGAAAAATAAGCGTGTTATTTATATGATTGCATCCCCACTAGTTGTATATATGCATATTCTATGTATAACACAAAAAAAAACATTAATTTTTTCCCTTTTCCTTTTTTTACTATAGACATTTGAATACAACTTAACCCATATTTTACTCTTTACCCTATGTATAATTTTACTTAGCCTTAAGTAATACACCGAAAAGATTTTAATAACATTTTATAAGAATATAATATATATATTTGCATGTTGATTTGTTTTGTTTTTTTCATTTGATGTATGAACATGATTTAAGTTTTTTTGCATGTCTTTTATGAAAATGTTTATACTAATTAAGAGTAAATACATCGAAAAGGAATATATGATGATACCAATTATTTCATTTTATTTATTTATTAATACTTTTTTTAGACCTGACTATAGCTTCTGCAAACTTAGCTCAAGGGAATCTAGAAGATACCAAGGAAAAGAAGAATCATCTAGAATGGATGATGCTGACCGATCCCAAAGAGACAAAAAAAAATAAATATAAGATAATTTGAGATAATACGATCGTAGAAATATAAGAATATATACCTTGTGAATGAATTATTGACATCAATTATACGTTTTATTTATATTAATATGCATATAAATACATGTTACATGTTATACCATAATATTTTTTTCTGTATTTGTGTGCCGTCTTTTTAATTATGGTGATTGAAACAAAAATAGCACAAAAAGAAAGAAAAATATATATTGGGTAAAGAAAACAAATAAAAAAATGTAAGTGATTAAAAAAAATATATAATAAATTTATTATTGTTACACATCTTATTCTACTATTATTGCATGTTTTATTTTTTAATAATTGAGAAAAGGAATGTTTTATGAATTATATCAAAGTGATTGTTTTTATTATTATTTTTATTTCATTATTTTTTTTAAATGTATGCATAAAAAGAAACGCCAAATTTAAATGAACATATATAATACTTAAAAAAATATAAATAAAAGACATAAAGAATAAAAATGCGGAAAATTTATACTATTAATAAAAAGGTTTTATATCAAAATTTGAAAATAAAAATGGGTTTTAAACATTATTTGTCTTATTATTATTAAAATATGTTTTTATCATATTAGCAAATGTATCATATGTTGTTTGATAATAATCAGGTTGACTAAAATTATCGTTAAATTTATTAATAATATAAAAAAAAGTAGAAACATCTTCAATGAGAGGATATATAGGATAATTATGTATATCATTAGTAAACAACAAGTTGCAAATTTTTGTATTTTCATCAAGTTGATAATCATCTTTTTTATTTAAGTCATTACACGATATATTTTGTTTTATGCTTTCCTTATTATTAATATTTAAATCGTTTTTTTCATTATTTACATGTACATTTTTATTTTCATCCTCACTTGAATGATTTAGTGTGGATTGTTTTTTTTCGATTAATTCGGTGTCGTTATGTGCATCTGCAATGTTTTTTTCTACACTTTCAAATATTTTTTTATATAGCTCTATATTATGATTAATTAATTTAATAGTATCTTTCCTGTATATTACAGGCTTGTATTCATAATATGCACAATAAATAATGCCTTCCGTTTTCAATAAATCATTAAAAGAATTTAAGAAAAATTCATTGCCTTCATTTTGTTGCTTCTCTGCGCTTTCTACAGTTTTGCTATTTTGTGAATAGGAGTCGTAAATATTATTTACACCATTTTGTTGGCATGGCGAAGTACAATTCATTGTTTCTTTTTCTTCGTCGTTTTTTGCACTTTCAAGTTTTGTAAACTCATATGCACAGTTATTATTTGCAACGTCGGTGCTAAAATAGTCACTGATTTTTTTCATAATTCCATAATCATTATCGTTATGCACATTTTTAGCTGATAAATATTGATCTACATATGAATTGGAAACTCCTTTTGATTTTTTTATGAATAATTTTAATACATCAAATAAAAGCAAATAATTTAATGGTTTATGATTATCTGTGTGTGTATCATTTTTTTTATCGTTTGCTTGATCTTTGCTATTATTAGGCAAGTCGATGAACTTGCTATTTGTTATATTCTGGTCCTCTATAATTTCGAGATAAGTAAAATATGTTAAAAAAAATCCTGGAGGACATGAGCCACTACTATAGTCTAATTGCAATATATGCACATTGGTATTGATGTTATGAGAATCTGTTTGTTTCTTATATTTATTATTTTTATCTTTATGTATGAAAAATGATACACCATCTTTTCCAAGAAATGAATACGTACTTAAAACAATTAGTCGGCTTGTTACCATTTGGATACGATTTTTATTACTACTATTGTTATTAATTTTTTTGGGGTGTGACGAAAAAAGAAATCTTTTTATTTCATGGAAATTTATGTTAGATCCAGATGATATAACAAACTTCGGTTTGATAACATATTCATTATCGAGAGTGACTTCATTTATTTGTAATAAAGTTGGTAAACATTTATCATGATTATCATTATATTTATTATTTATTTCGATAGGATTGTTTTGGGTGTAAAACTTTGAGTAATTAATATTTTTTATTTTTCTGTTAATCATATATATGGCATTATTTAGGCATGATACTCTTGACATCGAAAATATAATATCATTCAATCCATATGATGGATAAATGAAAGCATTTTCGAACAAATTTTGTAATTTAAATTTGTTTAACGAGTTTATTAATATATCCAGCCGTTGCATAAATTCTCTTTTATTCATAATAAATTTTTTTTCTTTTGTAAATCCATTTAAGTAATATTCGGATATATTTTTTTCATTAGTTTTTTCTATTTCAAATTCAAATAATCCTATTCCATAAATAACATAATCAGTTAATTTATCTGTTATTTTGTATGCCTTTAAGTAATCTAATATATTTATATTTTCATCTTGTTCTTTTGTTTTATCATCAATATTATTATTATTTTCAGTTTCTTTTTCATTTATTTCCCGTTTTAATGTTTCATTGTTTACACAATTTTTATTTGTATCATCAGGCTTATTGTTTCCATAACTACTTTTTATTGGTGATTGGCTGTCGTGTAGTGTGTTTTCTGTTTTTATAAAATTGTAATTTGAAAAACGTGAAAATGTGTAATTTTTATCATGTATAATGTGTTTGTAAATAAAATTCATTATCATTCTTTTTTCAATAAGAGTTAGATTTGGATCTAAAAAAACTTGTGATTTATTTAGTGGGATTTTTAGTATTATTAGATCTGTTTGATTTTCATCGGTTGTCTGCTCACCATAATTTTGGTTTTTATTATCATTCGTATTAAGAACATTTTCCTTGTGTTCATCATTTGTGTGTGATAAATAAAAATGTTGCATTCCTACAAAACCAATATAGGTATGCGCATTTAAATTTACAAGTAAATTAACAATATCACTTTCATTATATAATATTTTTGGATTAATATCAATGTTAAATTTATTGCTATTTATTTGAAAATAATTTTTAATAATTTCGTCCAATTTCTCTTTTTGTGTTTTCCCCTTTTGTTTTTCACTTTCTTCTTGGCTATTATTTATTTTATAAAAAGGAAAATATTCCTCGTAAAAGTTATGAAGGTTATTTTTTTCATCTTGGAATTGATTGAAACTCAAAGAACAATTGACATCGCCATAGTAATTATTTTTATCAATGTTTATTACTTTATAACCTTTTAGGGAGAAATAAACTGACAATAAGCTGTTCAATAAACTGGTACCACATATTAAAACATCACAACTGAAAACTTTGTTATTTTTATCATCCATTCGATATGAACACAAAAAATTAAAAACCTGTGGGTAAATAAAATATCTAGTATAATAGTTAAGAGAAAATATGATGTGAAAAACGAAATGTGATTAAGTATAAATGCTTATATAATTTTTAGTTTTCTATATATGGAAAGTGTATATAATTCTTTATATTTTTTTACCCTGATTTTTTTCTTTTTATATGTTATATATATTTGGTTATAGAAAATATCCTACAAATGTAGTGCTAATTTTAAATGAACCTTTTGACGTATTATTTTTTGTACGTATTATACATTCATATATAAAGAATGTTGGCATTAATATAGTCATATGATTTTGCATTATTAAAATATTTTTAGATATTTTCTACTTTTTATAATGTTTTTTTTGTATATTTTAGTGTATTATTTGATTGGCATTTTGATAATACTTTGATTTGTATATATCTTTTCAAATATATACCTACACAGATTTGGGATATTTTTAAAATATTCACAAAATAAAAAAATATAAGATATTATAAAAAATGTAAAAGGTGAAATGAGTCCAAATAACGATTTACGATTTGATATTTTAATATGCTTAGTATGACAATAAAATATATATATTGTAATAATCTATATACCATTTTGACTGTGTAACAAATTAAACAAAATGCTAAATTTTGCCAATTCAGTTTTTTTAAAACATATACGGAGACACTTTTTAAGTTTAAATAGTACGAAACTAAAGGAAAATAAAACAATATAAATTTTTTTTAATGAAAAAGAATTCAAATATGCATATATTCATATTGTATGAATAATATACATACTGTATGTGTGAAGTATTAATTAAATTACATTTCTATACACTTGTTTTGTAGTTTTTTTGTTAGCAAACTGTCTTGCTAAGTTCATGTTTTGACATCTTTAAGCAAATATATAATATTATTTTAATTGTCTATTTTTTCACGTATTTAAGGCATCTTATATTCCAAAAGGACATGGCAAACAAATATGAAAAGGAAAACATATAGATCAAAAAAACGGAAAAAGTATATACGAGTAGGAGAAACATTAATAAGAATTCAATAGGAAAATAGTTACCAGTTTTTTTCGATCTCTCATATATTTTTTGTTTCTATTCAGCTATTATTATGCTTAAAATTCATTTATGTGAGTTTTATAATTGCGAAAAATTAATTATTTTTTTTATGGATTTTTTTGTGTTTATTTATATATTTATTCGTTTTAAAATTGCTTCCTTTAAAAGTGTTTGGAATTTTTTATAATGCTTCTCCCCCTTTTAAATAACCTTCTTTTTACATTTTTTTTTTATTCTTTTTCTTTTAACCAACTTTAAAGTTATTTCCTTTAATATTGCTTTGTTGACTCTGTATAATTAATACACACAAATAATGAATAATAAAAAATAATGCTAAAACATATATTTTTTATTATATTATTTAATATTTTTTATGCTAACCCATTAGGTAATTTTAAAATGGAAAGGGATTTATTAAAATTCATTGCATCATTTATCTTGGACAAATTGTCGTTGTCCAAGAAATTTCCAATTAGTGATATACTTGAAATATTCTGAAAAAACATTAAGATATTTTATTTAATTTTCATTAAATATGGTAAATGGCATTGTATCACTATGGCTTATGAATATAAAACGGCATCGTGTGTAAATTATATGATCTTAATTACGATATGCTTAATATTATATTTATCCAATTCTATATTTTTGTGCATATGCCTTGTTAATAAGCATAATCATAAATAGCTAGTAAACTGCATTTCCCTAGAAAAATAATAATTTTTTTTTCTTTACCGTTTTATTAATTATAATTTTGGAAAACATTTCAACGAATGCGCTAGATAAATTAAACATATTATAAGATACATCGATATTAGACAAAACATGGTTTAATAAAAAACTTTCAAAAAGCTGATATTTGAAAAAAAAAAATAAGTATACATAATGTACATATGATGATAATATAAATTGTGGCTGAATCGCTAAAAATAACAAATAATAATCATTACTGAGCATATTCCTTCTTCGGTAAATTTATTTCCAGATAAATTCAAGGTAGTTATAGAGGAGTTCACATATATGATTATATCGATAATATATTTGATAGCTTCATTGTTTAAGTTACAATACTAGGAAGAAAAAAAGAGACACCGAATGATGTGTTAGCATGGCATGTATTTATTTATATCGACACATTTTTGGCTCATATACGTATATATACATATGTACACAGGTAGAGATATTATTGTATAAGCACTTTAAAATTACTTGAAGGCTTAAAGATTTTAAACTATTATAATTGCACAATGATAAGGATAAGTATTTGAGAGAATCATTTTCTAAATTAATACAATCTATTGCCAAATTCTCCAGCTTTAAATTAAACGGATGGGGATATAAATAAAATGGGTACATACATATATATATTTATTTATCATTATTTTTTTTTCAAAATCTTATATTTCACATAAACACGTATATGTTTAAAATCACTGTCTATACGAATTGTGATACATATATGCAAATATATTTTTCCGGTTATTTTTATCTGACCTTTGAGTAATTATTGTCATATAAAATTTTAGAAAGAAGTACTATTGCATTAATATCTATGTTAGTATTAAATATACTCAAAGACTTTATATTGCATGGATTTTTTTTAATTGAATCACTTTTTTTTTCGGGGTCAATTGTCGTTTTTTTTAAATTCGATTTATTTTTTCTTTCAATAATGGGGTTTGGTTTCCTTACATTTTTATTGTTTTTTTTTAGAAGATCACATATTTTTACATTGTCTATATAAAAACAGAGGCCCTTGATTATATCATTTCCATTTTGCGTATTCAAAATATTAATTTTGCTAATTCTCTAATATGTTTATACATATAAAAATGGAGTAAGATGAATAGACAAATAAGCAAAAAAGTATATATAATAATTAAATATAAACAATGTATTTTTTGTCGAAATAAATATCAATTAATTACTTACATCATAATTAGAATCAATCATTGCCAAAATTAAAAAGAAAAAGGCATCTGAATTAATGTCCTCATATATTATCAAAGATCCATCCCCATTCTTATTTTCCTTTTAAAAAATTAAATACATATTTGTAGAAATTTTATTGATGTTATGAAAAATATTTTTATAATGTTTATTAAAATATGATACTCTAACTAAGGAATACCCAATAATTTTTAGTGTGTACCTTTATTAAAAACTCATCAATGACATAGGCACTTTTTTTTTTAAATTTTTTTAATAACAGGTAGTAACAATCAACCAAATTCTTTGAAAAAAATATAAATATTCATTATTAATGCCTTTTTTTTATATTTATATGCATATGTGTATGTATTTTTGATTTTATTGCATTTACGTTTTTACTTTGTATTTTTCATTATTTATAGCAGACTTATCTTTTTCCATTTTAGTTGAGTTGATATACAGTCATTTTGTGTGAGGATATAGCAAGTTTACATATAGGGAAGTTTTATAATTTTATTTTTACTATTATTTTTGTCAACGTTGTTACTATAATAGTTATATTACTATTGATACTATTGTTATTATTATATATGTTTTAGATTTTACTTATTTAGAGATGCATGCAAATACAGCGTACACGCATAAATGCATATTGAATATATAAATTATTATTGTTGAGACTATTTAATATACATATGCAGTAATATAATACTATAATTTTTTGTATTATTATTTTAGGCATATAAAAAATGGGTTTATAGTAAGTAAAATTTTAAAATGTATATGTTTTTTATAATTTGATGTCTTATTAGCTTTTTAATCCCTTAATCACTTTAAGGCGATATGTTCATAATTAATTTTATATTAGGTATATAAAGAATACCTGCACATTTATATTTATTTTGTCTATACATACTAATAATAAGAAAAATAAGGAAGTTATCGAAAAAAAGGAAAATATACCGTATATATAAAATTCCTATAAAAATATTATACTGGATATGCCTTTATATTATATTGCTCTTGATAATAAATATATTAATATTTTCCTATTATATCAGTTTTTCGTTTTCCTTTTTTCGCATTTTTAAATAAGCATTGCAATCTTTAAATGATGCAAAAAAAAATATTATATGCAAATTTTGAATTTTACTAAAACATTTGAATAATTCGGTAATCAAACTAATAATATTTCGTTAAAAGTATTTATGTAAAGTAACAAGCGCAGCCTACCATAATATCCTTTTTAAGGTGATATATATAATCTATATTTTAAAATAAAGCATTATGTATATGTAATATATTATTGTATTCTTAGTAAGAATATAAATTTGCACATTAAAATTAGGAGTATACGTATATAATACATAAATTTTTCTATAATATAAGGATATTTACTCGTCTAATTTGCTCGTATTGTTAATGTTATTGCTCTATTTTTTTATTACACATTGTAATATATTTTACTTAATATTTTGCATAATTAGCAAATTACTTGAAATTTGGAGATATTTTATATTTTTTTAGTATGCATATTTAAATAAAATTAACGGTATATTTGACAATACACTCAAGCCTACATGTGTAACATAAAAAACGTCGAGAAAAGTTACATAATAAAATTGTTTTTTTTTATCACTAAGCCATTAGTTTTATGAGTAAAATAAGCATCATTTTTTAAATGTTTTTATTATATACTATATATTTCATATACCTGCGATACAACACATATATATGTACATACGTATTATTTATATGACAACTTCGAGTAAGTGTATGCTTAAAAAAAAGAAACCACCAAAAAAATACCATCCATATCTTATTGAATAAAGCGCATTTTGTAAAAATGAAATCGTAGTTTGCAGTTTTTTAATTTTATTATTTACAAATAAATAAAAAAGTGGTACTTATTCAATCATGTAGATTCGTGTGTGTAATAATATAGACAAGTAGACAATTAAATTCCTATGATATTATATATTTAAAATTTATAAAAAAAATATAAATATATTTCTATTACATTTCCAGCTAGCCAAATTTTTTTTTTTTTTTTTTTTTTTTTTGAACTAGCCAAATTGATGGATAGTATAATGGCCTATATGTGGGCAGACATCGTATATGGTATTAAATCACGGCCAATGAAAAACGTCCCAAAAGTGGCAAAAAGTGGGACTTTTTTGGACGTTTTTTTGACGACTTTTTCATTATTGTTTTTAAAAAATTTAATCAACAAAATAATTGGATAATCATTTGGAAAAAGAACCCTTTGCTAGGCTAGTGAAGCAGCAATCAATGAAAAATAAAAAAATAAAAAGTAAATAATTAATAATATATTATTATAAGAAAATAAGTATATTATTAAATAATAATATATTATATTTTAAGTAATTTAATATATTATTATATAAATACTTTTGTTTATTTATACATTTTTTATATGTAAAAAATATATAATAAATATTTATATTGTTTATGTAATTTTTTATGGTGTAAAAATTATAAATAAGATTTCATTGAATTTATTATAATATTTAATATATAATATTTAACATAAATTTTATATTTTAATTAACATAATAAATTAAATTGATTATTTGGTAAATGTATATCCAATTTTCCAAAACAACGATTTGAATAACAAACTTTGATATAATTTTAAATAACATTGGTAATTTATATTTAGTAACTATATTTATTATTGGTAATTTATATTTAATAAGTATAGTTTATTATTGGTAATTTGTATTTAATAAATATAACTTATTATTGGTAATTTATATTTAATAAATATAATTTATTATACTCTTATTTTATTTAATAAGGTATTTTTTATGCATATAGAAATTCCAATATAAGGCGTTCTATTGTGTATTTTGAAGTGTATAAATAAATGTTATAAATATTATATAAAATCTTGTGAAAAAACTATTGTGTTGTTAAATAAATATATGTAATACATTGTATGTGTGTAAAAATAACAATTTATTGTACGCTTCTCGTAATATACATAGGTAAATAGGGTATATTTTCCGTGTTATTACAAAGGTTTTCAATAATCTTCTTCAAGTCTCTTAATATTAGATCTTTATAGTGATAATATATAATTGTTTGGATATTTGTGTGTGCTAGCCTAGCACCAAAACCCAAAACCCAAAACACCATCCTTATAATTATAGAGACAAAAATAAAAACAATATGCATATTATTTATTTAAGCATAAATAATTTGTGAAAATAATTTTATAATCATCATTGGACCCATTTGTTAAAAACGTAACGTTATATTAAACTTAAATTTTTAATAAATAAAAACTAAATGTTTTGTTAAAATTATAAAAGGAGTTTCAAACTAAATATCGGGACCTTTTTATAGATTTAATGCTAATTTCCGTAATTTGTATACTATATAAAATAACTTATATATATTAAGCACCATAGTAAAAAATGTATGTCTATTAAGTCGGTGCTAATACCACCAGAAATGATAGAGATGTATTTTTATGCTAGATGCATTCATTTTTTTTATAATGCTATAAATAGAATATAGCCTGATAAAGAAAAAATAACAAATAAATAATCACATTGTAAATAAAAGCACTACTAATAAGTGTGTTTTTCTAAAATATGTTATAAAAGTATAATATTATTAAAATGCGTTATCTTAATATATATAATATAATGCATATATTTAATGTTTTTTAGATATATCGAAATTATTATATAATATTTAGGTATTTCATTTATGGTATTAATATTTAGTAACCTGGTTGATCTTGCCAGTAGTCATATGCTTGTCTCAAAGATTAAGCCATGCAAGTGAAAGTATATGCATATTTTATATGCAGAAACTGCGAACGGCTCATTAAAACAGTTATAATCTACTTGACATTTTATATAAGGATAACTACGGAAAATCTGTAGCTAATACTTGTAAAAGTACTTACTCCTCGGAGTAAATCAGTATGTATTTGTTAAGACCCCCAAGAAAAATGATATTAAAGGAATTATAACAAAGAAGTTACACCACAACAATCGTTAGTGTGTATCAATCGAGTTTCTGACCTATCAGCTTTTGATGTTAGGGTATTGACCTAACATGGCTTTGACGGGTAACGGGGAATTAGAGTTCGATTCCGGAGAGGGAGCCTGAGAAATAGCTACCACATCTAAGGAAGGCAGCAGGCGCGTAAATTACCCAATTCTAAATAAGAGAGGTAGTGACAAGAAATAACAATATAAGGCCAAATTTTGGTTTTATAATTGGAATGATGGGAACTTAAAACCTTCCCAAAAATCAATTGGAGGGCAAGTCTGGTGCCAGCAGCCGCGGTAATTCCAGCTCCAATAGCGTATATTAAAATTGTTGCAGTTAAAACGCTCGTAGTTAAATTTCATAGGATTAAAATATTGTAAGTAACGTGCTTGGCGAGATTCATCGTGACTTTGTCATTGTACTCTGCCTCGCCGTACTTTTAATTATAGATTCCTTTGAGAGCCTAATGTGAATCATCACAGGGCTCCAGTTACTTTGAGTAAATTAGAGTGTTTAAAGCAAATATATATAATTGGTATAATTACTGTGTTTGAATACTATAGCATGGAATAACAACATTGAATAGGTCAAAAATTTTTGAAAATTTTTCTTGTTTTGGCTTAGATACAGTTAATAGGAGTAGATTGGAGGCATTTGTATTCAGATGCTAGAGGTGAAATTCTTAGATTTTCTGGAGACAAACAACTGCGAAAGCATTTGCCTAAAATACTTCCATTAATCAAGAACGAAAGTTAAGGGAGTGAAGACGATCAGATACCGTCGTAATCTTAACCATAAACTATGCCGACTAAGTGTTGGATGAAAATTTATAAATAAAACTATCTTCTTTAAAGGAATAGTTTTTTAGATGCTTCCTTCAGTACCTTATGAGAAATCAAAGTCTTTGGGTTCTGGGGCGAGTATTCGCGCAAGCGAGAAAGTTAAAAGAATTGACGGAAGGGCACCACCAGGCGTGGAGCTTGCGGCTTAATTTGACTCAACACGGGGAAACTCACTAGTTTAAGACAAGAGTAGGATTGACAGATTGATAGCTCTTTCTTGATTTCTTGGATGGTGATGCATGGCCGTTTTTAGTTCGTGAATATGATTTGTCTGGTTAATTCCGATAACGAACGAGATCTTAACCTGCTAATTAGCGGAGGATACGTGATATTCTTAGAAGGTTAACTAACTATAACGTTTTCGAAGATATGCTGCACAATCATTCGGTTTACCTTTTGTTATTTTGCTTCATATTCCTTCGGTTTCGTTGGGTTGTTTCCCTAGTAAGGATGTATCCGCTTTATTAATGCTTCTTAGAGGAACGATGTGTGCCTAACACAAGGAAGTTTAAGGCAACAACAGGTCTGTGATGTCCTTAGATATACTAGGCTGCACGCGTGCTACACTGATATGTAAAACGAGTACTTAAAACTATATCTCTATGGTAATTAATCAAATTTTACGTATGTTAGGGTATATTTTTCCTACACTGAAATAGTGAAGGTAATCTTTATCAATACATATCGTGATGGGGATAGATTATTGCAATTATTAATCTTGAACGAGGAATGCCTAGTAAGCATGATTCATCAGATTGTGCTGACTACGTCCCTGCCCTTTGTACACACCGCCCGTCGCTCCTACCGATTGAAAGATATGATGAATTGTTCGGACATTTAAATAAATATTAATTTTTATATTTTTGGAAGGACCGTAAATCCTATCTTTTAAAGGAAGGAGAAGTCGTAACAAGGTTTCCGTAGGTGAACCTGCGGAAGGATCATTTTTAGCACCCGGATATGGAATCTTGGTGCATGTGCTTTATATGTTCAAAATTTATAATGGTGTGTAAACAGATATATAGATTTTGAGATATATGTTTTGTAATTTAATATTCGATGTCATAATATAAAGAAATATATTTTAATATATCAAGATATTATACCAGTCGTAATTAATGCATAACGTTAAGTATATTCCCATAAAATATATATTATGTGCTCATTTATTCATAATGAGGATTATAAAGTGTGTGTATTAAGGTACCATATCTCCCGAGTACTAGTATATAGCATACAGCACCAACCTGTTTAGTATTTTTGGGGTTGGTTATATCACTACATTTTTTCCGAAAAGTTAATATGAAAAGGGTATGATTGATTTCAAAGGTATTAAGCACGGTGCTCTATGAATATACATACCAATACGGATATATCAATTTTTACATGTTATGTGTTTGTCTATTTTGTTTGAAACGCTTTATTTCGATATAGCAAGTTCAAGGAAAATATAAAAAATTTAATCACAGTCTTAACGATGGATGTCTTGGTTCCTACAGCGATGAAGGCCGTAGCAAAATACGATAAGCAATGAAAATTGCAATACTGTGAATCATCCGAATGCTGAATGTAAACTACTCCCAGCCCTTTTTAAGGGTTATGTGGAACTCTTATTCTATTTGGCCGTCGATATTATTTTACACAGGGATAGGTGCTATTCTATGTATTTCAATAAATACTGTGTATCATATTTACGTCAATTTGGTTTGTGGTCGGTCGACAGGCTGTAAGGTAGATTTATGTTCTTATTATATGTAGTATTTGGAGGGATATATTTGAGAGCATGCTTGGGGAGAGGTGTAAAATCTAATCTTTTAGCAGCATATGACGTATAATATGCGAAGAAGCTTTACGTGACCAGAGCCAATCACGTAATTGGACTACTGTGGTTTGCTGAGGCGGGTAAGGGTAGGACATCGCACGAGGTTAGGGATAGGGAATGATATTTCCACATTTCGGTTCGGTGGATACGTAAAAATAGGAGAATAAACTTATGCTTTTTTTGCCGAGTGAGCCGCAGGCCTTTAGGATTCCTTGAAATCCTATTCCTTTCAAATTTTAATTAATTTGAAAGGAGCCTGGTAACTTGCGCGTGGTAGGCTTAAAGAGTATGGGGAAACTACGATATTATAAACGGGGTACATTTTTACCCACCGCGCTGAAATGTGTGTACTGGGGTGGCTCGTGATGTATGGCAACAAACTCTACAGTATGTAAACAATAATGTTATAATTAATAACTATAAACATATTGAACGTATTCAAAAAAGCACAAGACTTTTATTTATTTATGCGTTTGGTTGCATTCTTAATGCAATCAAATGCATGAGAAAAATGTTATGATGAACTTTTGATATAATTATAATTATAAGCGAATATGTGATACAATCTATGTTATTACGTGCATATTTATATGCACATTGTAACAAGCAATTGTTACAAGTACATAATACTCGAACATTAAATACTCCAACACAGAATGTACTAGCATAGAAGTTATAAACGGTAAGATATGGATTAACAAGCGGTTATAATAGACGTTAACATATGTATTATGTATAGCCATTTATAATTACCGCTTTAACCGATATATTGTTATAAGCCAAGTATTGTAATAGATAGGTGCTACAACGCAACAGTTGAAGCGATACCATTACAATTAGGTTATAGCATAGATATCGTTAGGAGGCGGATTATAATTCGTATAATTCCGAGGATGATGTCATAATTATATTCCGAGTTATAACGTACGCGTTAGAAACATATGAGTTAAAACATATTGTGTTAAAAGTAAATAATGCTAAAGTATATGTAATCGAATTTATATATTTATATATTTATTTAATACATATATTGTAGAATATATTCGTGATTGCTTTATAAATGTATCAAAAGAATCTATTTTATCAGAAGAATACAATTAAAATTCACGATAAAATGCATCATAATACCAACTTTCAAGTAGCTAACAACTTCGACTAATTAACAACTCTAATTACCAACTATCTAGATAATAAGTCAAAGACAAACAGTTATTTACATAAAAGTTACAGGATAAACGAATAAATTCCGTAAAAATCCTATTACATGTTAATTTAGTTTATTAATTATAATATTATTGTAATACCAATGATATTAGATTATTGTAATGGCAATGATATTAGATTATTGTAATGCCAATGATATTAGATTATTGTAATGCCAATAATATTAGATTATTGTAATGCCAATAATATTAGATTATTGTAATGCCAATAATATATGATAAATGTAATGGCAATAATATATGATAAATGTAATGCCAATAATATATGATAAATGTAATGGCAATAATATTAGATTATTGTAATGATAATAATATTAGATTATTGTAATGATAATAATAAAAGATTAATGAAATGGTAATAAATATTGATCCGAACTATAGAATAAGAGAGCATATCCGCTGAATTTAAGCATATAATTAAGCGGAAGAAAAGAAAATAACAATGATTCCTTTAGTAACGGCGAGTGAACAAGGAAAAGCTCAAAAGGAAAATCCGCGCGTGGCGAAAACTACGGTGTGGAATTGTCTGGTTGGGGTTTAATATTCTCCCTATGCTTTGTTAGGTTACGAAATTAGTAGGAATACTATTCCATAGAGGGTGAAAGGCCCGTAGTTCCCTACAATTATAGATGGAGTATTCCCTGTAGAGTTGTGTTCTTTGAGATTGGAGCACGAATATGTGTGATACATTTCACATAAAGCTAAATATTTGTAGGAAACCGATAGTAAACAAGTACCGTGAGGGAAAGATGAAATAGCACTTAGGAATGAGGTTTAAACAATACCTGAAATCGTTAAGGTGGAACGGATTGAGAGAGAAATAACGTAAGATTAATAATATTTATTTTTTCTCGACGGAGGATTTAAATATTCATATCTTATTAAAGAAGCATCAGTGAACTTTTGGATCATTAAAACATGGTTTCGTTCTTTACAATCATAATGTGTTTTCTAAAGATTTCGTATCACTCTGCTGATGGTTACATACGAGCCATTGCGATGTATCTAGTTTACTGAGGCGTAATATAATAAGTTGGTGTGACGCCCATACTTGTTTAAGTTGCTTCTAAAAAGCACTTTCTCAACCCACCCGTCTTGAAACACGGACCAAGGAGTCTAACAAATGTGCAAGCGTATATATGTTTTTAACTATACAATAAAGAAATTATACTTTATAATTACGCGTAATTAATGTGACCATTCTGGCTTAAAAACGGGTGTAGATTATACTGAAATTGAATTATTTATTTTTCACTTGAAGTATATGCATACAATACCAGTTAGCAATTATGCTTAATTGAGTATGAGTATATTTGTTAGGACCCGAGAGGCTTTGAACTAAGCGTGGTGAGATTGAAGTCAGACGAAAGTCTGATGGAGGATCGAATTGATACTGACGTGCAAATCGTTCATTTCAATCACGTTTAGGGGCGAAAGACTAATCGAAAAGCCTATTAGCTGGTTATTTTCGAAAGATCTCTCAGGATCGCTGGAGTTGATTAATATAGTTTTACGAGGTAGAGATAATGATTAGAGGACTCAGGGAAAGCGTTTCCTTGACCTATTCTCAAACTCCCAATACGTAATAAGGGAATTATATCTTAACTGCATTTTTTCCATTATAAATAAAATAACTCCAAGTGGGCCATTTTTGGTAAGCAGAACTGGCGATGAGGGATGCTCCTAACGCTTGGATAAGGTGCCTAAATATTCGTTCATAGATACCATAAAAGGTGTTGTTTTATAATGACAGTAGGACGGTTGTCATGGAAGTTGAAATCCGCTAAGGAGTGTGTAAAAACTCACCTACCGAATGGAGTAGCCCTGAAAATGGATGGCGCTAAAACGAGTTACCGATACCAGGCCATAGAAAGAACACAAAGAACGAGAGTTGCGCCCTTTTTTTTTCTCGAATCTTTCTATGAGTAGAAAATCGTGGGGTTTGTGTCGAAGCAATATGCGTGAGCTATTGTGGAACATATCCCTAGTGCAGATCTTGGTGGAAGTAGCAATAATTCAAATGAGAACTTTGAAGACTGAAGTGGAGAAGGGTTTCTTGACAACTTTGATTGTACAAGAGTTAGCCGCTCCTAAGGGAAAGCTGAAATGCATTTAAATGGGGACTTGGTGCTTCAAGCAATTGTTGCATCTTTTCTCTGTCCCAAAAGGGAAACAGGTTAATATTCCTGTGCCTAGGTCAGTGTTATGTATATGATGGTAACATAATTTGGAGTGAACTTCTTAACGTAGGTTTCCCGTCCGAGATGCGTTATCTTTGCATATTAACTCTCGAAATCGACCTTGGAATCAATTTAATTGGAGAAGAGGTTTATTCAATTGCAATTCAGAACGTATTTAAGTGGGAATTATTTATAATTCTCATTTAAAAAAATTCTGTTTTGTAGTAATAGTAATTCAATATTTTGAATTATCGGAATGCGAAAACTACCCTTGAAAAAAGAAGGGAATAGCTATATGTAGTGACCATATTTTGACGTTTTTAAGAGAGATGTATATTAAATTGTAAGGTTGTATTTAAGCCTGCACTCTTGCAATTTGTATATAATTGCTTTTAAATAATAAATATGTTAACTATGATAGCATATATAACGATGCCACATAGTGCGTACCCACAACCGCATCAGGTCTCCTAGGTTAATAGCCTCTGGTTAAATAGAAAAAAGCAGGTAAGGGAAGTAAGCAAATTGGATCCGTAACTTCGGGAAAAGGATTGGCTCTGAGGACATATGAGTAGAAAAGTTTAAATTAGCATTTGAAAAATGTTATAAGGAAAGCATCTTGGTTCGCCACGGTGTTTTTTTTTATTTCATTTTCCTTATGTTTATTTTATTCTATCCCTCTACTCGCCGCCATTATTATTACTTCGGTGATATTAATGGCTATTATGTTAACTCAGAACTGAAACGGACAAGGGGAATCCGACTGTTTAATTAATACATAGCATTGTGAACGCCATAAATGGTATTAACACAATGTGATTTCTGCCCAGTGCTTTGAATGCCAACTTGATGAAATTCAATTAAGCACAGGTAAACGGCGGGAGTAACAAAAAAACTCTCTTAAGCAAGATGCATTGTGTCATGGAATTATGACGTAATGATAGATTAACGAGATTCCCACTGTCCCTACTTGCTATCTAGCGAAACCACAACCAAGGGAACGGGCTTGGTAAAATCAGCGGGGAAAGAAGACCCTGTTGTGCTTTACTCTAGTCTGGCTTTGTGAAACGACTTAAGAGGTGTAGCATAAGTGGGAGTAGGGATTGAAATATATCTTCTACGTCAATTAAATACCACTACTTTTAATGATGTTTCACTCATCTATTTACCAGGATATTATACATGTCGAGAATTTCGGTTCTTGTTCTGTATATAAAATATTATGCGTGTTGAAGATAACTTCACGGTTATCTTATTATCCTAACCCGGGGTATAGAGACATGGCCAGGTGGGGAGTTTGACTAGGCGGTACATCTGTTAAACAATAATGTAGATGTCCAAAGACAAGCTCAAAGAGAACAGAAATCTCTTGTAGACTAAAAGGGGACAAGCTTGTTTGATTTCTATTTTCAGAAAAAGTAGAAAACGTGAAAGCGTGGCCTATCGATCCTTTATATTTGCAAAATGACGGGACTTGCTCCCTACTGTGCATATAGGGGTGTCCGAAAAGTTACCACAGGGATAACTGGCTTGTGGCTGCCAAGCGTTCCTAGCGACGTAGCTTTATGATCTTCGATATCGGCTCTTCCTATCATTGGGACGCAGAAGTCTCAAAGTGTCGGATTGTTCACCCGCTAATAGGGAACGTGAGCTGGATTTAGACCGTCGCGAGACAGGTTAGTTTTACCCTACTGATGAATTTTATTATTATATTATAAATATATAATGTATTGTGACAGTAATTCAACTTGGTACGAGAGGATTAGTTGGTTCAGACATATGGTACAGCGATTGGTTGACCAACCATTGTCGCGAAGCTACGTCTGTTGGATAATGACTGAACGCCTCTTAAGTCAGAACCCATGCTGATTAAACGATACTATTGGTTCTTTTTTGCCCACTTTTGCAATATTGTAAAAGAAAAAAAATATGTACTCATACTAGCAAGTTTTGTATGAATGCAACTATTTCCATGGCCCATTAGGATCTGGTATTCTTTTGGGTATTACTAATTTAACAACGAAAAAGACAAACACAAATTGTAGACGACTTTTATATCTTAAGGTGCTGTAAACATGAAAGTAAACCTTGTTTTACGATCTGTTGAGGCTCATCCTTTATGATAAAGTGTTATTAATTAACAAACCCTTAATTTAATTAATTTATATTGCAAACTTTTGTAGTATAAATTAATTATTTTATACCCCCCCCAATTATTAAAATCAAACTTTTACATTTCTGTTTATTGAAATTACATGATATGTATGCTTTACATCCTACCCTTTCTTATTTTTAGATACGCCTTTTTGATAAACTGTTATTAATTATAACAAAATTTAAATTAATTAATTTATATTGCAAATTTTTGTAGTATAATATTGCAAACTTTTGTGGTATAAATTAATTTTTTTATACCCACCAATTATTAAAATCAAACTTTTACATTTCTGTTTATTGAAATTACATGATATGTATGCTTTACATCCTATCCTTTCTTATTTTTAGATACGCCTTTTTGATAAACTGTTATTAATTATAACAAAATTTAAATTAATTAATTTATATTGCAAACTTATGTAATATAAAATAATTAATTTATACCTTCAACAATTATTAAAATCAAACTTTTACATTTCTGTTTATTGAAATTACATGATATGTGTGTTACATCCTATCCTTTCTTATTTTTAGATACGCCTTTTTGTAGTAATATGCCCAAGTTGTTTGAACTTAACATTTTTAATATAAATACATTACTAATTATATGCATATTACTGTCCAAAAAATGCGGCAAATATTATCGACATATGTCGTGTAATAGTTTATTCGAAAAGCGCTTATTTATTTTCTTACAACAGTATGAGTTTTTGAAAAAGGCATGGAATAGTATATTATATATTAGCTATAAAATATGATGAAATTTATTCAAGTATATATGTGTGCATTTTTGGGGGTCGTTATAAATGTATTGTAAATCATTATATTTTCCAATTACATTTATGGATAATATATTACTTATTCATTTAAAATATCAAAGTAATATAATTAATTTAAACGTATTTTTTAAGTTCAATTTTCATTACACGAAATATATGTTGTGTATTATTATTTATACATTTGATTGACACTAAAAAATATGATATAGGAAATTATAAAATGAGCGTTCATTTGAATAAAGATAAACCATAATTAGTGCGTATTTTTAATTATTTTATGTGTAACCAATTTTTTATATAGTTAAAAATCTTTAATTGTTCATAAAAAAAAATCAACAGTAATATTTAGTATAACATAACAGCTTATTAATCATATGTGAATCGAATAAAATGTGGCAAGCCACAAAAAAATAATAATATAAAATACAACAAGTTAAAGATATAATAAATAAAACGTATTTTGAAACACCCATGCATATATAGGCACAAAAAATTTATGCTATAAATGACATAAAAAACTTAATGTGTGAATGAGTAAGTAATTGACTCTATAGTTGTATGTATTATAAGCAGATAAACAAGGCAAAAGTATATCGAATTATGTTTTATGAATAAACGAAAAAAGTTTCAACTATAATATATATTATTATATTATATATATTTAATTTGTTTATACATAATAACATTATGGATATATCGCTGGTACGATAAAATGTTGTTAAAATTTGTGTATTCGATTTTGTTTGATATGGATATTATTTCCATACTTCGAATTATTTATATTTGTAAATTTGTCGTTCCTCATTTTATTTTTTATAATATCATCCCTTGGTGAACTATTTCTATGTGAATAGTAATTTTTGTAGTTTTTATTAATTAATTTTTTATTTGAATAAGTATGAAAATGACTATTTCTGTTATAATTATTGTTCATGTTATGCTTTTCCCCACTTCCATAATAATAATCATGATTTTTATATTTTTTATAATGATATTCATCATCATTATAATTTTCATTGTATTTATTTTTATAATAATTTTCAGGATGGTAAAAAGGTTTTTTACCACCACCTTTTGAATAATGTTCTTTTTCGTACTTGTTATAATCTGAATATTTTTTTTCATAATCATTGATGTCACTATTATCTCGTTCACTATTATTTCGTTCATGCTTCTCATTTTTTTCATCACTATTTTTTTCAGTATCATGTTTTTCTCCGTTGTATTTACTAAGTTCATCTTTATTGTTATTTGCATTATCGGTAATAAGGTGACCATTGTAATTATTTTCATTACTCTTACTCTTTAAGTTATCTTCAGATTTATAAGTTTTATTGGTATTAATTTTTTCTTCTGAATTGGGAGGTGCCGTAGTATTATTGGAAATTAATTCTTCATCATCGTGCTTGATTTTTTTTTCATACTTATTTATTATATTCCTATTACTACTGTTATTATATTTATTTGGATATTTCTCATAATTATGTATATATTTATTATCATAATTATTTCCATTTCTTTCATATTTATGATGCTCGCTCTTATCATATCTATAATGTTCATTCCTATCATATCGACGATCTTCATTCCTACTATTATACTTATGATAATCATATCTGTCATATTTATTACTATTATTGTTGCTATGACCATATTTGTTATGTTCATATTTAGTGTTATGTTTTTCATATTCTCCATACTTATATTTATTTTCATTTTGATGTTCATACTTAAAATCATGTTTTTTACTAAACCGTCTATTCATTCTATCTTGTTCATTAATACTGTGTCGATCATATTTATCTGAGTAATATGAGTTATTATTTTTATTATATTGATCGTGGTGCTGGTTATTAAAATTGCTTTCTTTTTCATCATTATCGTGATTATTGATTTTATAATTGGTACTATCATATGACTTATATCTATTTTCTTTATGTCTTCTTTCTGATTCAATACTCTTATTACTCCTGTGTATTTTATTGTTATGTATATCATTTATTGAATCTCTAGAGCGATTATCATGATGCTCTTTATGGTGATTATAATAAAAATTTTCTCTATGTTCTTCACTTTCAATAGTGGCTCTATTTTTATCATCTCGACTTCTTTTATTATAATAATACCTTCCATCAGAATCGTCATTATTTTCACTATAAGATGAGTAACTATTTCGATGATAATCATAATTATGTTGATTCGTATTTCTATTATAGTATTTGTTTTTATCAATTTCATTTTTATTAAGTGTATTATTATGATGCATTTTTTTATATCGATAATGTTTATCTTCATATTTACCTTTACCATACTCTTCTTTTTCAAAATAATTTTCATGAGATTTATTCCTTTGGCTATTATCATTACTGTATGATCTTTTTCTTTTAACTTGATGATATTTATCATCGTAATATTTATCTTTATAATAATCATCTTTTTCCTGTTTATTATAATAAATTTCATCTCGGTCCTTTGTATCGTAATATTTTTTTTTATGATCACTTGAATCGTCTTCTTCTTTATTATAATCTAGCTTTTTATTGTCATATGTTTCTTCTTCGTCATCATCCAATATGCATCGTTTTCTCTTACTTCTATTGTTTGTGTCAATAATAAAGAAACTACTTTCATCCTTACTTTCTTTATCTTGTAAATAATTATCAGTTTGTGAGTTTGTTTCTTCACTGTTACTTTTTCTATCTGAACTAATTGGGCGTTTCTCTTTTGACTTATAAGAATTTTCATTCCAATGTTTCGAAATATGTTTATGTTTATTTTTATTATTATCATATATATCTTGATCACTTTGACTTTTATCTTCCTCTTCATATATATTTGAATCTCCATCATCAACTGAAGAACCCTCATTTTGACTTATATGATTATTATAATCTGTTATATTCATTTTATTTTTTTTATATTCTTTATGCATTTTGTTTTCTTGTTTATCATCCATAGTATCATTATTTGAATATTTTCGTTTTCTTTCTCGACTGTGTTCACCATGATTTCCATCGACTTCGTTTGGAATAAAAGTGCTTTCACTATTGTAGTTATATTTTTGTTTATTATTATCACTACTTTTTTTATCTTTGGATTTTAAAACATGACCCATGTTATTATCCGTTGATAGTATGTCACTTTTTTTATCAACTTGATCACTTAAATTGTTAAAGTCATTGAGCATAATACTTTGTTCATGTTTTAATTTTTCTAACTCGAGTTGATATTCATTTGGGTCTTGATAGGTTTCTTTATCTTCTTCGTCATATTCATTATTTAATACTTTTTTAATCTTATTACTATTTAGTTTTTTTACAATTTTAAAAGAATCATAATCATTATTAATATTTTCATTGTTGGAAAGAACTTTTGCATTTTTTGCAACATGTTTTGCCTGACTTTTATTTCCTTTTTTTAATTTTTCAGGTCGTACTTGATCATTTATTATCATTTCCGATTTTAAAATATTTTTATTTGTAGCAATTTTCCCCTTGGAGTAATAAATTTCATTTTGTGTTTTATCTTGATCATAATTTTCAGAAAAATTAGCATTATCAGAAATTTCGAAACTTTTATTATTTTCTAAGTTAGTAGTATTAATTTTTTTATTATTTTTTGTAACTTTCCCTTTATTTTTTTTCTTAATAGCATTATTTTTTGTATCATCATTTTTATAGTAATCAATACTATTCTTATTTTTCTTCTTTAATTTTAATTTATTTTTTTTACAGTTTTCATCATATAGTTCTTCATCGTCATCACTTATATTACTATGCTTTCCATCCAAACTATTTTCATCACTGTACTCATTATTTTTTTTAATAGTATCATTAAATGAATGACTATTATTTTGATTATCTAATTGTGTTTGATAATTTTGTTTTTTTTTCCCTTTATTTTTATCATCGTCCAAATGTGTATATTTTTTAAACTTATACTTTAAGTTTGGAATTTGAAATTTTATATTATCATTAAATAAACTTATTTCATTAACAAATTTTTTATAATCATAAGTAAAAACTTGAGTGACAACTTTTTTCATTTTATTTAATTCAATATTATTATTATCACTAAAATTAATATTATGAGCATAATTGAAGTATATATTATTACTTTCTATATCATTTTGTAGATCTTTATTAGGATCATCAACATTTTTTTTACTTTTATTATTTGTATTAGTAGAGTTCGAATTATTTGTAGCAGTATTTGTATTGTTAGAATTAAATTCAGTACCATTATTTCCATTTAATAAATCAATTTCTTCGTTATTATAAAAGTAAATACTATTTTTATTTATTTCTTCAACATTAAATGTTAAAGAGGCTCCTTTTGAATATATAATTACTCTGCTACTTAGTATATGTTTTTTTAAATTCTTGGCATTTAATATGGTTGTTTTTATATGACTTCCATCATATTCATCATTTATATCATTATAGGATAGAGATCGATTTGAAACATTTCCTTTCGATATATTTGTATTTAATATGTTATTTCGATTTTTTATTAGTTCCTTAATAATATTTTTATTTTCGTTACATCGCATACTAAATGTTGTATATTCATTGTTTTCATTTTTTTCAATTTTTTCATTCTTATCACCCTTCTCTCTTTTACTTTCCTTTTCACCTCTTTCGGTATCCTTTCGATTTCCAGCATTCCCTCCAACTAAATCTTTTTTTAATGTATTTTTATCATTACTTTTATTTTTTGTGTTTTTATTTTCAGTATTTAGTTTTGGCTGTTGCACTTGTTGTTTCGCATTTTTTTTTAAACTCACATCATTTTTATTACTATTTATTATATAATTTTTTAATGCATTTTTGGTAGGAATTATTTTGGATATTTTTTTCCCACCTTTATTATTATTTTGAACTGACTTTGTATTTTCAATGACATCTAAATAATCATTGACAAACGAATTTACATTCGCGTTATTTTCCCTAGAATCATTTTTATTATAACTTTGTTGTTTTTTCATTAATATATTATTAATATCGAAATTGTTAGAATGATTTAAAATGACTTCATTCATTCTTTCCATCGGGATTGTTTTCATTAACTCGTCTGGATAATACATTTGTGATGATAAACTGTTAAAATAATTGACACTTGCAATAAATTTTTCATAATTTGGTAATATTTTATTTTTTTTTTTATCACTACTATGTATACTATTTAAATCGTCATTTGTTTTTATTTGACTTTCTAAACGTAATTTATTGATGTCATCTCTATACGAATTATATAGTTTTTCATTTTCCAATTTTATATAATTATTATTTATTTCTTTTTCAGTTATTGTTATATTTTCATCATTATATTCTTCAAATGAAAAATTTACAAATTCATTTGTGCTTAGTCTACTAAACGAATTGCTTTTGTGTGTCAATATTTTATTATTGTTTGAAAATAAAAACTTGTGATAATTTATATCTGAACTATTTAATAGTTTATTTTTGGGTGTATTTACTAAATTATCATTATTTAAATAATGTTCGCCAGGTAAATATTTTATGTCATTTTTTGAATCAGAAATAATGCGAAGGTCACCATTTATATTGGATTTTTCTTCATGTGAATTCAACTTAGTTGAATATATATAGGGGTTACTATTATTTTGTTCCCCTTCCATGTGTTTATTAATATTATGATCATTGTTATTTTCTTTATTGTTTTCTAAGACATCGGAATTATTATTATTTTTTTTTTTAGCTTCTTCATTAGATTTATCATAGTTTAAATAATCTCCCATCCTTTCTCTATTATATAAAACATAATTTCGCATTATTTCATATTTTTTTTCATTACAAAAATCGTTAGTACTATCATTACATTCAAATATATTATGGTATGTATATTTATTAGTTTCCTCTTTTTCATTTTTAGGGCTAACTGCAGAATTGCATTTGTTTGCATCTGCTTCGTCACTTTTCTCTACTTCATTTTTATCAGTATCATTTCCTTTCCATTTATTAATTCTAAATTTATTTATAAACATACTCCACATGCCTTTATTTGAGTCCCCTTGATTCGTTTGGGAATCATCAGCGGTATCACATTTGCCCTCGTTTTCAGCCTTTTCAGCCGTTTCAGCCTTTTCAACATGTTTTGTATTATTATGATCTAAATTTTGAAACGTTTCCGAATCTTGTATATGGGAATTGTTTCCTTTTTTACTTTGCTCATCTTCTGATTCGTTAATTTTTTCCAACTTATCCTTACTATTGTCGGTTTTTTCGTATATCTTATTATCACTAGTGGCGTGGGTTTTATTAAATTTTATCATGTCATTTTTATTTGGATATAAATGGTAAGGGTATACATCATAACTTTTATTATCACTCAAATGGTTGTAAAAAAATTGTGAATTTTTATTTCTATAATTATATATTCTATTTCTTTGAATGAATTTTTTTTTTGAAATTTTTACTTGTAAAAAGCTATCTGATAAATAATTTTGATCATGTTCATAATTCAAATAACCAGTTTTATTTTCATAACAACTATATGAACTTGATCGTCTAATAGAATTTCGATCCCTTAAAGTCCATACATTTTTAGAAGTAGCATTATTACCATAACTATTAATAAATTTTATATATGCACAAATATTATTCCAATGTTGTTGATCTATTTTATTATTTTTTATCAGCTTTTTATAATCAATATTATTAGCAATACAGTATTTTTCAACATAATCATCATGATTATTGAAGTTACTGTAGATATTGTTAATTTCATATTTATTTGTTAAATTTTTACAATTTTTATAATTTTTAGGTTTTATATTATATTTATCTACATTTTTTCCTTTCGTTTTTGTTTGTTTTGAATTTTTATCTTTTGGAAAATTCTCGAGAATATTATTATTTATATTTTTTTCAAAGTTATTTATATTTTTATGACCAAGATTATCTTCTACATATACTTCTTCTTCGGCATCACAATTATTATACTTATTCCAAAAGTTCAATGAGCAATACCATTCATCAGGTAATTGAGTAACATTAACATGTGCATCAACTTTTCGCCATTTCTTACAATTTTCACATTGTACCCAATTTACTATATTATTTAATGGGCTGGTATTTTTTTCTAAATCGTTTTTATTATTATCATTATCCATATGATTATTATTAATTAATACATTGTCACTAGTATAACTATTTGAATTTAAATTCGTTTCGTTATATATAGTGGCATTAGTATTTTTATCACTTTTGTTAGTCTTATTTTGATTAAAATGAGACTGATTTATTTTTATATCATTATTTTTTTTTTTTTCTAAGTTCATTTCATTTTTTTTTGAAATAGAATTTTTAATTTTATTCATATTGTGAATATATTTATTTGTTTCTTTCGAATGATTTTCACCTATAATATTACCATTTTCATCTTTACAAATATTTTGAAAAATTGAAATATCTTTATTATCATAATTTTCATATATATCTATTTCATTTTTAATAGGAGTAATTTCTTTTATTTTTTTATTTTTTTTTAGTACATCATTTGAATTTTTGTGTGTATTACTATTCAATGATGCTACTAAATCATTTTTATTTTTATCACTTGTTTGTTTTTTTGCTTTCTGTTTTTTCTTCAATATATTATTAACAATAGAATGCATAGATGAATAAAATAATGTATTATTATTATCATTTCTTTTATGCATTCTTATATTATCTCTAAAATTACAATTACTGTTTGTATCGCTATAATAATGCGTATTAAAATTGGCTTGAGTTTTGAAACGTCTATATACTTCTCCATCACTATTACTTCTCTTAAATCTGTTTAGATTTTTTTTACTATATTTTGAATATGACATATTAATTGTATATTTATTATTATGATTATAAAAATTATCATCATAATCGTGTATAATATTAGTAAATCCATTGTTATGTTCACTGTTTATTTGTTTTTTTTTGTTGTTTATTTTTTTGATAATTTTGGGAGGGGACTTACCACCCTTTCCAGAATAAGTTCCAAAATCTAAAGGTATATTATTTAAAAGGATTTCATTTTTATATTCTTTTTTATTAGTATTATATTTATTTTTTGACTTCTTTTTATCTTCTTTATTTTTTTTAATGTCATATTTATTTTTATTATTAAAGGTTGATGAAATTATATTAGTTTCATCATTTGGATTAACAAAATTATCATCTCTTTGGTTTATATATACATTTAAACTATTACTATTTTGTGAAATACTTTCTTCATTATGAATAATATTTTGATAACTATTTATTCCATTATTGTTACTTATATAGGTGTTATTATTACTATTGCTATAAAATTCGTTTTCGAATTTATTAGCATTTTCTAATGAATCCACATTTTTATATGATTCATTAGGGAGATTAGTAAGATTATTATTGTTTAAATTATATTGGGGAGAAATAACAACTTCTTCCTCTATATCACATGAATTGTATCGGGTATCACCATTTAAGCTACAATACCATGTGTTTGTTAATTTACTTATATCAGTATTTGAAGGTAGCTTCCTCCATTTTTCACATTTATCACATTGCACCCAATTATCGTTTTCTTGAATACTTAAATCCATATTCTTATTATTACTATTGATTATTATTTTTGTTTAATAATTTTTTCGTCCTCATCATTGAAAAGGTATATTTTTTATTATAATATATTGTATATTATTATAAACTTTTAAATGTTTAAGTAATTTACAACATTTATTTTACAATTTATTTAATATGTTATTCTAAATTATTTTCATTATTCATCGTTTATTCATTTTATTTATTTCCAATTTTTCAATGACTATAATTTAAAATCAACAAGTATCTATACAAAATATATGTTATAAAGACTGTTTTGTTTTTATTCTTAGTTTGGAAAACTATTTCAATGTTTTTTTTGCATACATATACAATATCTATTTATTTAAACTCATCCTATTAAGTTTACTAAAAAATGGATAGCACTATTTTTGTTACAAGAATAGGGATGATGTTTGTGTTATTTGGTAGTTCGTATCTGCTTTTTGTTTCGTCGCTGTATTGTTCCGAGTGTACGTTCAGTTTTACTTCGCTTTACTTTGCCTTACTTCGCTTTATGTGGTGTGCGATATGTATGCTTTCCCTTTATAATATGCAATTTTTATAACAATAAAATAATGTTAACAAACAAAAAATAAAGATAAAAATAACAACTGCGCAATATATTTATAATTATATAACATATACATATATAAAGTATTTGCAAATTTTAATAAAACAGCATATTATGGTGAACCAATTTTTCTGTGTACCCTTAAAAATAATATTAACTTTTTTTATGTTTCTTTTAACGTGTTACAAATAAAAACAAAATTAAAAATCATATGAAAATATAGAAATAAACAAATATACAGAATATATAAATTTATTGTATTATTTATAACCTCAAATCGAGGGAATATATGCATAGGTATAAATCATATTTGTCAAATACTAATTATATACATATATATATATTATGTATTTAAAAACAATTTCATAATCATATTTGTTGTAAAAAATTTAGAATAAAGGGTAGTGAAAGGCACAAAGCGTTACAATACTTTCTTTTTTATAAAATACATTTCATCACTTACAGACACATACATATATGATGATATAAAAATGTGGAGCTATATATATATATATATATATATATATACGTATTATGAAAAGATAAAACATATGAATATGCATATATAAACAATAATCAAATAAAATAACAGTTTAAATTGTACATAAAAAATTCAATACTGTTCAAAGAAATAAAAGTATGTATATATGGTGTTTCTTTTAAAAAGAAGTAAAACAAAATACTTAATTTTTAGTAAGCCATGTCCTATTATTTTACAAAGTATTATATATTTGAATACATAGGGACTTAGCTTTTTTATATATAATCACACCAAAAAAATGACATAAATATAAATGTTATACTATATATACAAACATGCATATGCAAATAATGATGTATTAAATTTTATAATCAATTATAAAACATTAAGCATATAAAGGTAACATAATATTATATGCCTGTTTTCTTGTAAAATATATAAAATTAATCGAATTTTATGTTTTTTTTTTAATTAAAATGAAAAATAAAAATTGGAATAAATCATATTGAGTCTTCTGTTCATATTCTCAATTTTTATTTTGTTAGTATTTTCATGTTTGTATTTATATTTTGATTATTGTTTCCTTTTTTTTGTTTATTCATGATATGAATTTGATATATATTTGATATATATTTGATATATATTTGCTTGATTTTTTCTTTTTATAAAATTGTTGTTATTTTATTCATATTTGGAATATATATAACAATTTTATGTTTGTATTTTGATATATTTGATTGATTATCTTCAAGTATGTTTTTTTTTTCATCCTTATTAATTTAAATCTTTCTTCGTAATTTGGAATAGTATATATATTTAAGTTTTATTTTCAATGATATTAATATATTTGATAAAACGAATAAATATATGATGATAAAAATTTATTAATTATTTCATTTTTATAAATCTACTGAAAATTTTTATAGTTTTTTTTTTTGGCATATATATTTTTATTATATGGAGTAGGAACGCTGTACTAAAAAATACGATTGTTATGTTTGCAAAAAAAATGAAAAAAAAATATTAAAAAAATTTTTAATATATAAATTATCCATTGCTGGTATTTTTAAAAAATAATTAAGCATATGAGTAAGGCCCACATAAAATTAATTGAAATAAGTTGGAATATTTTTATTATGAAAAAAGTATAATTATCATCATTATCTTATATTCCTTATTTATGTATTTATAGTACATTTCCAATTATATATTTTTTTAAGTTGGTTTTCAAAAATTTGTTAAAAAATCCAAAAAAATAATTATAATAACAAAAATTGAATGCTATAATGTTAAAACAAAATAATATTACAAATATAGAACTTGTAAAATTTGAGATAAATACAAAATTGATTTTATTTATTGAAAATAATTTTTATAAACAGATTGAAATAAAAAATATATCGTTAATTTGATTGGAAATACAAGTTTAAACCATAAAATGTGAGAGCACAGTTAAATTATATGAACAAATTATTATGTACTATCATATATACTTATTAAGGGCAGTCAACACAATTTTAAGTAACAAAAAACGTAGAAAAATTATGAAATTTTAAAAATATATAGAAAATGGATGACTAAATTTTAAGTGATAACAAAAGTTATAGAATAAATGGCGTTGAACTTTTAGTTGATGGCATGCCGCATTTTCCATGTAAATTTTTAATGCATAGAAATTAACTTTTTTCATTTTTTTTCATTTTATTCAAACAAGCATATATACATAGTAGTATATTTTGCTACTCTGTGAAGTCAGTCAAAATTCCAGTAACAAATATTTGCCAAATAATTTGTTTAGTCTTAACACATCTTCATAGTTTTTATTTTTAAAAAAGAACAAAACAAAAGAGGATGAATAACTACTGCTACAATAGTAGTTATCACAATAATACTACATAATACATATCAGAAAAAAAAAAAGTAAAAAATATATTAAACACAATGAAGCTCGATATATCATGTTTTTGTTTTTTATCAAAAAATGAATACAGAGTACTCACAGCGATAGAAATGGGTATGAAAAACCATGAATATTTAGATGTCCAATTAATAGCTAGTATTGCAAATTTAAGAAAAGAAGGTATTATGAGCGTATTAAAAAAATTATTAAAAAATAAATTAATAAGTCATGAAAATAAAATATATGATGGATATAAATTAACATATTTAGGATATGATTTTTTAGCTTTAAGAGCTTTTTTAAATAGAGGTATATTAAAAAGTGTAGGGAATCAAATAGGTGTAGGAAAAGAATCAGATATATATATATGTAAAGATGTAAATGATAATTTATTATGTTTAAAAATTCATAGATTAGGTAGAATATCATTTAGAACTATAAAAAATAATAGAGATTATTATGGAAAAAAAAAATTTCGAAATTGGCTATATTTATCAAAAATAGCTGCAACAAAAGAATATGCATATTTAAAAGCATTATATGAAAATGATTTTCCTGTTCCTAAACCATATGATTTAAACAGACATATGATTTTAATGTCTTATGTAAATGGATATCCATTATCTCATGTAAAAATATCTAACCCTTTTAAAGTAATTGATTTCTTGTTAAATACTATTATAAAGTTTGCGAGATCAGATATAATTCATGGTGATTTTAACGAATTTAATATATTAATTGATGATAATGAAAATATAACTATTATAGATTTTCCTCAAATCGTTTCATTACATCATGAAAATGGAAAAATGTATTTTGAAAGAGATGTAAAATGTGTTATTAATCACTTTTATAAAAAATATAAAATACGAATTGAAGATTATCCATTATATGAAGATATTGCATCTTTAGAAAATGAAAAAATTATAAAAGATGAAAATAATATTTCAAGTAAACATGATAATGCACTTTTAGAAATTCTACAAAATGATAAGTCGGATTATGAAACTAATTTATCTGATAACGAATCCGCTATAACAGTTCAAAATGATGACAAATCAACTGGAAATATAGCAGAACTAGATGATGGTATAAATTTACAACATGAAAATAATAATACAACCGAACACGATTCAAAAAAAAATGAAAAAAGTTCGATTTTAAAAAATAATAAAGATGATACTTTTAGTGATATGTCAACGAATTATTTAAATGACAGTTTAGATAATCAATATAAAGATGTTTATGAAAATAATCAGGAAAGAGAAACTGAAAATAATAAATTATATAAAAGGGAAGATACTGTTAATGAGCATGTTGATAATATATTGGAAACAAAACATAAAGAACTAATTTTAAATTCGTTAAATAGTATATCTGATAAAGAAAATGACACTCCAAATTTAGTTGATAAAAATTGTAGTAATCAAAAAAATTATGAACTTGATGATAATTATGAAGACATTCCCAGTGAACAAAAGGTTAGTCCCCAAAATATGGAACATGATCAAACTAGCGATAGTGATGACAACTTATATGATGAAAATTCAAGTGAAGAAACGAGTGATCATAATGAAAATGATTTAACAGAATATTCGAGTTGTGATTCGAGTAATAGTCAATCTGGAGAAACAAAAAAAAAATTATCTGATACTTGGAATCCACATATTAAAAAATATACCAAAGAATATGCAAAAAGCAAATTAAAATATATGGATAGGAAAAAAAAAAAAAAAGAAAAATTTAAGGAAAATTTAAAAACAAAAAATAAAAAAAAATTGATGGAAAAAATTAAAAACTACATGTAGTCTAATATATGTGTAATATACATTTTTGTTATAAAGTTATAAAAAATGATAATTTGGTGAAAGGTATGTCAGAAAAACAATGTGAAATAAAACGACGTAGTCATTCATACGTTACAATAAACGAGGAATGATCATTTTATATTTTTATATATTTCCAAATTAGGAAAAACAAAAGCCATGTGGCTAATTTCTACCTTTTGTATGTTTGGATTTGTGTATATATTCATATGCACAGTTACAATATTTTTATTTATTTGATATAATGGTCCCTATTTTTATTTGTTTTGTTCATATATGAACAGATATTTTTTTAAATAATTTTTATTTGTTATTTTCTTTTTTTCTTTTTCATGTTTTTTTATTTTACTCATATATGTAAAATAAAAAAAAATAATTAACTTTTCCACCCTATCAATAGTTATATAACCATAAGAATTAACATATGCATATGTCGAAATAGAGGGTCTCTTTTTACAGTTCATTGCCTATGTCCCATAAGCACACCTTTTTAACTCTGATAAAGCGTTGGATTAAAATTTGTGTCGCTACGCCGTATATGGTCTATTTTATATGTCATATATTTTACTTATATTGGTTATTGCTTCCCGTTTTAGCCGTAAAAGTTGTATACATGGTCGAGGAAGGAAGCAATCTGGTTGTCATCATTGACATAATTAATGTGTGTAATATGAAAGTCGGGTTGTATAAAAATGTATATTGCGGATTGAAAATTTGGTTGATAGATAAGATTGTTTGGTAAATAAAAGTTGATATTATATTGTTTTTGAAAATCATTTATAAAATCATATAAAATAACTTGATCTTTTATTTTTGAATCTTTTATAGTATTAATTAATTCATTTGGTATATTATAAGAGCTAGTAGTAAAATTACGTGTATATACATTAAAATTAGCAGAACAAATACTTGTATTCGTTTGAATAAAATCACTTTTATTTTGATTACATAATATCCATAAAATTTTTAAAAAAGGTTGTTCTCTACAATTGGTGTTGTTATTTTGAGTTCCCTTTTTTCCCATAATATTATGAGTTAAACGTGCAATTTTTATTAATTTTTTTAAAGCTGGTTTATCATATGTATAAGATAATTTTTTATTATATTTATTTTTCAGTAGTTGTGTGGTAATGTAATTACAGATTGGTTTTTCTTCTTTTGTTATATTTATACATAAAATTAGTGTGTGCATTTGATTTTTTAAATAATCATATAAGGACACATTTTTATTTTCTTTACTTTTATTAAATGAGGATATAAATTTTAAAATACAATTTTTTGCTCTATCTGCATATATATTATTATTTTTATTACAAAAAAAAACATTCCTTGTATTGTTAATAACATAGTTAGTATAATTATGTTGTAGTAAAAATGTACTTAAATAGATTTTTTCAAATATGTTATAATTCGTAGGAAATTTTTGAAATATATAAGCAAAAAATTTTAAAAAGAATATATTATAATATGCACAAATATTATTATTACCATTATTATTGATAAAAACAAAATTTAATTTTTCTCTATTCCATGATACAACTTTTTCAGATATATATTTTCTTTCTTTTTCATAACCTTCTAATAATATTAATGTGCAACCATAATTAATAATATATTTTAATTTCCATCCTATATTATATATATCATGTATAGTTAAATTAACACTTACATTAAATAGTGGGTTATAAAAACAATTTGCTTCTCCAGCTAAAACAACATAATTATTATAATAATTTCTGCATATTTTATCTTTATGTATTCCTATTTTCAAATTATATAAATAATATAATTCAGTATTTGGAAATATTTTATTTATTAATTTTATAACTTCTATATATTTTATTTCTTTCGATTTTTTAATAGGATATAAAAATTTATTTTGGGAAAATTTGTCGATTTTTCTACATATGGTTATATGCCAATTATATATTCCTAATTTTGCATATTTTGAAGCTCGATTATTTATTTCATTCATTGAATTGTTACTCAATGCATCCACATAGTTATTGTCTGTATCTTCCTTTAAACTTTCGTTTGGCGATGTTTCCTTATTTTTGTTTTTGTTTTTGTTTTTAATTAAAATAGAGCTTGTATCATTTTCTGTTGTTGAAACTGAGGCGGTTTGCCCTTTTTGTAAAAAATGCTTTGCCAATTCTTGATCACTCTCTTTAGTAGTGAAAATGGAAGAGGTATTTGACTTATGATAATTTTCTTCGTTTTTTATCTCCCCCCTATTTTGTGAAAGACACATTTCTAAAGTACCCAAAGAGTTTTCAACCCTTTCCTCATTACCTTCTTTCGTCACCTTTTCCTCGCCATTTTCTTTCGTCACCTTTTCCTCGCCATTTTCTTTCGTCACCTTTTCCTCGCCATTTTCTTTCGTCACCTTTTCCTCGCTATTTTCTTTCCCATTTTTAATATAACAGGCAAATTTTTCTTCATATTTTTTGATAAAATTCATAAAATATTCTTTAGTTTTTTTTTTTTCGAGACTAATATTGATCATGCCTTTGTTCGTTAAAATATTATTTTGTTTTTCATGGTAATCGTTAATTTTTTGGCAAACACTTTTTGGCTTGTTCGTTTTAAAAAGCTCTTTTTTTTTATAAACTTCTCTTTCCATTATTTCATTTGTGTGGCTTTTATTAAATCTGTTTCGCTTTTGATTTGGCATATATAGGCTTTGTTTGTTTTCTTCTACATCCTTTCGTTGTAATGATTTATCATGGGCTATATCGTCCTTTTTTCCTGTTTCACTTTGCACGTATCTTTTTACAAATGCAATATTATTCCTTATTTTTTGTATGCCCTTATTGTTTGAGCCTGCAGTAGTACGTATTGGTGAGCTACTTAAAGTATGAATAGATAATTTTTGTGGATTACTCATTTTGAAAGATTCATTTTTTATTGACTTGTTGGAATTTTTTTTAGAATTAGAATAATAGCTATGATTTTTTCTTATGTACAATTCTTTTTTCATATTTTTTATGGTGTCTTTAAATTTGGGGTCGGTAGAATAAAAGTTATTTTCATCAACATTTGCAATATCGAAAAATATAGGAAAGCAAGTAATAAATCCATATTCGGATTGAAATAAAGATAAATTATAATAATGCATTTCATTACTCCATTTTGCACATATATCTGCAGATATATATTCTATATCATTATTTTGTTTTTCTTCCATTTTTATATTAAATAATTTTCTAACTAATGAATGTTTTCCATCAACACCAACTATAAATTTACTTTTAATATAAGAATAATATTTTTTTTTTTTGTTTTTTTTCTCTTTTTCATTTTTGTTTATTCTTAAGTTTTTCAAATGATTTTTTTCTCCATCCCAATAAGTATAGTTATGTTTTACTCGAACAGTTGTCCCTGTTATATTACAATTTTTTTGAATATTTTTATTGTCTTTTTTTTCATAAAACATATTTAAATCACTGTTTCCATTATTATTACTGTATTTTTTTTCGATGTACCCTTCAATTTTATATTTATTATTTTCTTCTGACGAATATTTACCCAAAAAACTGGGATCAGAATTATATGTCTTATCACTGATATCATAGGGATGACTATAATTAGTGTCAGTACTACAATAAAAAGAAAAATCGCTCGATACATTTTTATTTGATAAATTAGAAAATATTGAATTACTATTTGATGTTATTAAATTCATGTCTATGCTATTGTCTTTTTCGTTAGAAACACTTTTAGATGTACTTTGGGTTTCAATATTGTTTTCCATTTTATTATCATTTTTAATGAGAGCATTTTTGATTTCTCGATTTTTTAAAAGTGATGGTAAAGTATATAATTTTTTTACTTTTATATTTTCATGATGGAAGTCGGATTTATTATTTGTTGATAACTTTTCAGTATGTTCATTTTGATCACTATAATTGTTATAGCTTATAAACTTTGGTGTTTGATTTTGAATGGGTGATAGTAATGTATTATACCATATGATCGAACCATTTAATTTGATTTTTTTTAATAATATTTTGTTTAGAGACATTTTATTAATACTTAGCATATATGGCATATTTCCATTTATACTTTGAAAAAAGTTTTTACTACTTTGATTTATTAATTTGTTTTGTATATAAAAATTTATACCTGTTAATTTCAAACTATTCGCTAAAATTTCAGGGAGAAGATTCAAATCGTGTAACATTTCAAGGGTTCTAGGATAAAGTAAATATTGTTCATTTATTTTTTTATTTTTTATATTACTTTCACATGAATCTATTATTATATGTTTTATATTTTTTCGAAATAAATCGAGAGACAAAATAAGTCCCCCTGTAGTAGCACCAACAATAAGTACATCCGTTTCCATTTTTTTGTTAATTTTATATTTTCTTCTTTCTATATTTGTATAAAAATTACTGGAATAGTTTCCATTGTCACTATCATTATTGCCCATATGCACAAAGGGCGTGATGAAGATAGGGTAAAAAAAATTTAATTAATATAAACAATTTACAATTGTATATGTACCAACTAAATATACGAAAGCGAATTTATAATGTAAGGGAAGTACAAAATAAACACAACAAAGAAGTAAAATATAATATATTAAGTCTACAGAATTGTAGAATATTATTATGTTGTTTTGTCAAAATTTTTTTTTATTATATGTATATAAATAAGATCATTGCTTTTGAATTTTGTGTTATTCCCAAATTGTCGTTGTATTATGTGCTTAGTAACGAATTATTAAGATAGTGTAATGTATTACTATTATCAAATTGTATATTCATTATTTCATTTATTTTTTGTGTTGTATTAATTTTTATATGGAAGACTTATTAAGAGACCCACAAGCTTAACGAAAATAAAAGAAAAATATTGGTCATAAAAAAATTGTCTTTTGTTGTTTTTTTTGAATTATATTTGCACACAATTGCACTTTGGAAATAATTTTTTTAAGACCAGTTAAAAAAGTAACAATAAACCATTGGATATACTTTTAAATTTTATATTCTTAAAATATTTAAATACTAAAACAGCTATTAACATTCTGTAAACTATTGTAAAAATATATTCAACAAACAATAAGTGTAATAAATTACAGTATTATATATTGAAAAATAAAAGACGAATATTTAAGCCCTTTTACTGTATAGTAAGTATTACCATTTTGGTGATAATTTTATTTGTGTGTAATTCTACACATATATATAAGTCATAGGTATAATTATAACAGCATATTTTTTTGTATGAAATTTTTAAATAGTAATGATTATTTTAAAAAAAGTATGTTCTTTCGAAAAGTAAAAAGATAAATTATTTTTTTTTTGGAAAAGCCCATTTAAAGGTGTGTGTGTCTCTCATTAAAATGTTCTACAATCATGCCAATAAATATGCATATATAGGAGCATATTGACACGTATTTTATTTATTCATATTCTTTGGTGGTTGTTTAACTGTTCTTTAATAAGTGGTAACCATTTTAAGGTTGCAATTTTAATAAATGGAAGATCTATTTAAAAATGTGGTACTAGCCAAATGACAAAAAAAAAAAAAAAAAAAATTGTATGGAATAATGAATAGCAAAAATAATATGTTTATACATATGCCAAAATAACGATGTTTCTCATTTTTTAGTAAACAATTAAATGGTTATTATTTAAAAAAAATTATCACATAATTCTTCTATAAAACGATTTAAAAAATAATTTTTTTAAAGATAAAAATTTAAGAAAAAAAAAATATTTAAATATTATATTCGTGTGATGAAGAAATATAATTTTGATAGCCTCAATATATGTTTGTTTACAATTATATGATCACATATACATAGCAGTTGCATATATTGGATAAGTTAAGAAATGTTTGAAAGGGAAAAATAAAGGGAACTAGTAGTAGCAATAATATAACAGTAAGGAATTACTAGCATTTCACAACAGTACAAATAGAGAAAAGAAAAGGTTGTGCAATGATAAATGGATAAGCTCAATTAAGACTTATGATAATGATATTTGTGTATTGATAAATTTTAAAGTACTCATGGAGAATCTTAGCATTCTATTTGTAAATATTTGTTCTATATTATAATAATATAATGCCATTTTTTTTGTTGTTTCCATTTAAAAATATATGCCTGAAAATAATCAAAGTGATAATTTTGTACTTGTTTATATATGAGGGTAATATTATTCGAAATGTCATAATAAATTGTTTACATATAGCAAATCAAACGAATGCTGCAAAATTTAATGGTTTTGAAAGTAGTGTTTTTCCAAAATACCTTAGGAAAAATGTGGATACAATTTTATACCCCCACAGAGGTTCGATAAATAAATGTTACATTACTAATCGATTATTTACTAACATAAAAAAGAAAAATGCCATAAATTCTTTGAAAAAGTATTCAAAACGAAAAAGGAATTACTACAATGGAATGTCGAACATAAGCAGGATAAACACACGGATATATGCGATAGACAATAATGAGGAATATCAAACTAGCGAAATAATTGATAACATACTTCTTAATAATAAAGGATATAGCGAAAATAACGAAGGTCATTCTTTTTTAGAAATTGTTAATAATCAAACTGATGTACCTATTGATTTAGCACATTTTGAAAAGGAAACAAAAAAACTTATTAATATATTAAATTTTAATAATGTTCAACTAATTATAAAATTTGTTGATTTGAAAGAAATGAAACGTATTAATAAAAAATATAGAAATAAGAATGAGCCAACCGATGTAATTTCTATTTTGAATGTTGTAAAAAATGATGATATAACAAGCGGTGATGAAAATGATGAAAATGATGAACATGATGAACATGATGAAATCTTACACGGTGATGATTTTTTTTATATAAATAATTCCAAAAGTGGCGATATATTTTTATGTCCTGAATATATAAATAAAGAATGTGTTATATCAAAAATGAAGTATGAAAAAAATATATTAAAAGGCGATAGTGAAGAAATAATAGACGAACCTATTAGTACAAATTCTAATGAAGAAGAAAACAAAAGAGGTGTAAATAAATTATTCCGAAATATTTTTGATGTTAATGAAAGACTTCCTTTTTATGTTTTACATGGTTTAATACATTTAATGCATAAAGATCATGTAAATAATTTTAAAGAATATACTGAATTTATGGATTTAGAAGAACAAACCATTGAAAAATATTTTAAATTTCATAAATCTACAAATACTTTTTATGCCCACCATATAATAGGTCTTGGTACAGATATTTTATGCGTTAATAGAATTTATAAAATTCTTGAAAAAAATAATAATTTTATAAAAAAGGTTTTAAATCCATTTGAATTAGTCGAATATGAAACGCAAAAAGAAAAATTAAACGAAAACATAAGTAAAAGTACTGATTTAGAAAAACTAGCAGTTTATGTTAGTAAAAAATTTGCAGCAAAAGAAGCTATACTTAAATCCATGGGGCGTGGATTAAGTTCTATATCTAAATATGGATTAAGTATGAATGATATTGAAATAAAAAATGATAAATATGGAAAACCTCATGTCCATTTATATGGAAAAGCTAAAGAGGTAGCTTACGAAATGGGTATTGTCAAAATATTTTTATCAATTAGTGATGAAAAAATTATGAACAGTCAGACAAATGATATTTCGTGTAATTTTCCGACATATATTATACAAGCACAGGCACTAGCTGTAGGCTCGAATGTATAAACAATATAGCGAGTAAGTGAACGAAAGAAGGAAAAAATAAGTATACCAAGTTTCACAATAAAAAAAATACATTTTGTTCGTCTTTAATTTGTTATTTTGTTTGCATTATAATACAACTAGTTGCACACCATATTTATCATTTTTTTAATTATTTTAGTAGGTATGACATAGCTATATTTTTCTCTTGTATTCTTAAAAAATGTAATAAAGGGGTAGGAACAATGAATGCATAAATTATAGGTAACCATAATAAATGAAATTCCATTTTTATAGTAAATTAAAAATTATATATTTTATTCAACCAGGCACATATATTCTACGCTTATTTTTTAAGCACATATTTTTTATATTTGTTTTTTTGTAATACATGCACATGTGTATTTTATTTTACATATTTACAAAGATTTTATTATGAAGCAAAAAATAACATAATAATGTATATATAAAAATATTGTACTATAATTTTCCAACTAATTTTTTTCATACATAATAAAGTGGAAATTTCACCTTATGTGAAATAGCTTTTGAATAAAGGAAAAAAAAATTTTAAGTGCATTAACACATAATATAATAGTATATATGTTTTATTAATAATATTCTTCTAATATGTATACTACTAATTTTAATACCAGGAAAATTATAGGGAAGCTATATCCATACAGGTATATATTAAAATATGTAATTCGATTTTTACCACGGTTATGTATAGGCTATAGTATCATATTTGTAGGTATGTATAGTATAAAGAAAAAATGAGTGTACTATTTTATGTGGGGGAGCTGGTAAACTAGTCTTTAATTTTTCATATAATTAAATATTAAAAAATGGCTAAATATAGAAATATTAAACTAAAAAAATATAAGAAAAAAATTAATATGTAGAAAATGTTATACACTTTTTTTTAAGTTAAATATTTGTTCCGTTTTGTGTTATTTCATACACGCTAAAAAAAAGCAATAAATACTTGTAATAATTATTATATATATATCTAGAGTATGAACAACACATTAAAATAAAAAAAAATTACATGCTTGTAATAATTAAAAAAAAACCTGTTACAATAGTGTAGAAAACCTATAATGCTTATTTTAAGATACCCTATTAATAATTTTTTTTTTTTAATGTAAAAGATTATGTAAAAAAATTATTATATAAATTGAACAAAATGAGGTTGTAAAAATAATGTTATGTATATATTTATTAGTGTATATATATTTTATGTAATTTTTAACCAATCTAAATTTTTATTATTGTCCCACAAAAATAGCCATAATTTTTTTTTATACTAAGGGGGACGGACTGATAAATATATAAATGCATGTACACTATTTTTTATACATTTTATACAATTTTAATTGAAAAAAAAACATTATATGTAAACACTGTTGTTTTTTTTTCATAAGCTTTCTTAGTACCTAAAAATTTATATAATTTTTTTACAATTTTAATTTTTTTTACAATTTTAATTTTTTTTTACAATTTTTTTTTTGCACAAAATTCAATTTATGCTTTAATTTATGTATAAATATATATATAATAATTTAAAATAAAAAAAAGTGTAAAAAACCATTTATGGTATATATATAAAAATTTATTAATTAAAATGTTCGAGAAAATTATTATATATATAACTATATATGTATCTATAAACTTATATAGATAAAACATTCTTATACAATTATGTTGTTATTACAATTTATATGTGTATAATATTTTTTTAATTAATACCATGTTACCACTAATAATTTTTTTTTATATTTATCTGCATTATATATACACAATTTCCTTTTTTTAAGCCTTTTTTGTGTTTCTTATTACAATTTTTTTTCATTAATTAATATGTTTAATTAATTTTTCCATTTATAAATAAATTTACTTCATTTATTATGTAATTGTAGTTATTTATTTATTTGTAAATTAAACAAATGTTAATATTTTGAATAAACAATGAAATTAATTATATTATAATGTATACACCACAACGTGTTTTATAAACACATGCATATACACATTTTTATACACACTTGTAAATTAAAAAATTTAATTTTATAAAAATGCCTTTTGTGTTTTTTTTTAATATATCTACAATGTAAATGTTTGTTCATTTATGTTAATAAATTAACGAATTAAATCAATTTTTTTTTATTATTAATTTGAATTAAAAAGCCTTTTTAAAAATATTATAGATTACTATATATTTATATAATATATACGTGGTTATGTATGTTACTTAAATTAAATAATCAAATGAACGATGTACCTAAGTTTTCATTTGATTTAATTGTATGTTAATTTTGCTTTTAATAATTTATATTGACGTAAATTGAATTTTGTATTTTAAGAAGTTATCAAGTATATATATGTACATGCATATATATTATATATATATACGTGTTATATATATTAATTTTGTTCTTTTAATATATTATATGTATATGTGCTATCTTAATATTATTGTTCATTTAATATTTTTAAAAGGTACTTGTTTGTAAGTTTAATAATTCATAGTATATATACAAATTAAAAATATATCTTATATGTATATATATTAATGTATTATGAAGTATGCTTATAGTTTGAAAATACTGTTGTTATAGTCTTATGTGTTTATTGATTATGTCATTCAGTGAAATTAAATTCATGTAATTAATATTTGTGTATTATATAAAAAACAAGGTTGTGTTTAATTAATGGTGTAAATAAATTTGTGGTTTAAACTCAATTTTTTTCATTTGTTAATTTTTTAAATATGCAACATAAATTTATAAGCACCTATATATGCTTTGCCTTTATTTTATTTTTTAACTATCTGTTGCTCATTTAGATATAAATGTATTTTGCACACACGCATGTGAATAGGTACTTTCTATCACATGCATATGTAAATAAATAAATATATATATTGTGTATCCAAAAAAATAACCACTGAAAGTATGTTTTTATATCTCTATACACATTCATAGTAATATATATATATATATGTGTGTGCATGTGAATCGTTTTGCTTTGTATTTTTTGTTTTTTTCCCGTGTAATTTTTTCTTTTTATAAGTATTTTTTATGAATGCAACACATGTTTGTTGTTATATGTAATATATGCTCGTTGTATAATTCATGTATATTATAATATTTTTTTGTATAAAAGCATTAACAATATATAAAATATATTTGGTTTCTTATATATAGAACAAATTTTTTGCAGTACTTACGGACAGAATGCATAATATATAATTTTTTTGAAATAAACAAAACAATTTTGGCAGTAAATATATATAGAGAGATAAAGAGACAGCAATAAAAATATATAACAAACGAAGAAGGTTTAATTTTTAAATATTTAAGTTTTTTTGGTATTTTTGTAAAATTTTGTTAATTAAAATATTTTATATCAATTTTAAACATTTTATATATCAAGTTTACTAAATATATATATATATATATATAATTTTGCGTATATGTAGCTTTTTTATTAACTTTTTAATTTTCATTCTGTATAACCTATATAATATTTTTTTTCTTTACAAGCCAGGTAAAATATATATAGCTATCTATTATGTATTTCAATTTTTTTTTTTTTTTTTTTTTTTCAGTTAGCTATAATTATATATAAATTTTATTGAAGTATTAATGTTTTAAAGAATATGTACGTATTGTTGTAATCATTTATATGTATTTATTAATATATATGTATATATGTTTCCATTTAATGAGATAACGTTTTGTTTTTAAAAAATAATACCATGTGATTTTATGTCATAATTAGTGTACAACATACATAATTATTCATAGTGAGAAAAAAAAAGTATAAATATAATTTGAGTGAGCTATTATACATTATTCTACATAAATTACAACTATGCATTTTTGCTTATTTGTTAATTTTCCGTAATAAAAAACTATTCACAAGTTATTTATTTGAACATATTTGTAACATTATAAAAATTACACTATATACATACATACACACACACACACATTTATATATGTAATTAAATACGTGAATATATATATATTTATTTATTTGCATATTAATTTTTATTAATATATTCATATTTATAGTTGCCTACAATATTAATTCTTTAATAATTTTATTTGTTGTATCTTTACCGATGTTTGTATATCATTGAAATTTCATAGTTCAATGTGTGAGATTTATATAAATACCATTAAGAACTTTTTTTAGATATATGTTTGAAGTATTTTATATACTTTTTTAATATATGTACATTGGTATTTTTTTAAATATATACAATAATTAACGTTACATTGTTCTTTTGTATATCTTTTAAGCACATAGACTAGTTATGTGTTTTATTTATCTCTATACATATGTATTACACGTTTGCATATTTTTATTTTTGAAATGGTAATATAAAATGTTATATGAAAATTGTTAATTTTGCATATTTATATTCGAAGGATTAAAGAGACATTTTTCTTTCGATTATTTTAAATTATTTATTTTCATATATACATTGTGTTTATTAATGGATTTAAGATAATATTTATTTATTATAATAAAATATAAATATACAACATTACTGTAGTATCATGATATTGTTATAATAATATACATATAAATTGTTAAAATTTTGATTCCTTAAAAAAATGTCAAGTTGCAGTCTCAAATGTAGTGTGTTGCCTTGTGTACACATACAGAATTCAAAGAGTGAAATAAATATTGAAGACTCCAAGGAAAATAATTCGCCAAAAAGCTATAAAGATGATTTAGATGCCAATGAATTGAATAATACTAGTAACGACAATAATAACAATATGTGTGATAAATCGTCAGACGATTTAAATTTAAACATTGATTCGTGTTATACAAATTCTAACATGGATAATATAAATATGAATGAAGATTCCAATGAAAACATAAATACAGATGTAAATACAAGTATGAATCATAATGTAAATTCAAGTACAGATTCCCATAGGAATGATGATTATAAATTTAATATGAAAATAAATTTAAACGCATATAGAAATATTTATGAAAAGGGGAAGGGTAATGCGCATCCGAAAGAATCTAATTCCTCTGCTCAAAAGGGTAGTAAAGGTATTTTATTAAATACATATAATTATTATTTTTATAACAATTTTGGTGATATAAATAAAAGAAATAAAAAAAGAGAAGACGATGTAAATATTTATTTTTATAAAAAGGTATCTCGTAATGTACCTAACTGTTATGAAAATGAAAGTAGTCAGAATAGTAGCGATTATGGTCATGTTGAAAAATCAAATTTATATAATTCGAAAAATTGTAATTACAATAATCAATTTTTCGGAATAAATTCTTATGATAAAGTTTTTTTAAAAGAGTTAAAAATAACGAATATAGATAATAAGTATAAAAAAAAGAGTGTCAAAAAATATAATATTCCTTTTGAGCCAAATTTTTATAGTAATAGATTTTTCTTTTCTGATAAGAATATAAATGAAGGTCATATTGGAAATAATAAAAATATAAAAGTTAACAATTCTTTATCCGTCAATAATAATAGTGAGAGTTACAATGACAGTGAACGTTATTCATATGTTTTACAGTTTGAAGGGCCACCCCCCCATTTTTTAATAGTAAAACGAAATAATATAACAAAGGAGTCAATAGTAGTTAAGAGAATATCAATAAATAAAAACATTTCTTTTAACCTTGCCAAATTTATTGCAGAAAAGTATATACATATATTAAATAAAAATGTAAAAAGGGTTGAGAAAAGGCTGAAAAGGCTAGAAAGTAATAAAAGCGTTAACAATAATACCAATAGCAACTATAATGCTATTGAAAATGTTAATGATAGTGACAAAGTGAATAATGTTAGTAACAATGAATGTGTTTTTGATAATAATAGTCCCGCAGATAGTAATAATCATAATGGTTTGAATAGCCAAAAAAATGATGACTATAATAATAGTACACATTCTGAAAGTAATAGACATAGTTATCATAGTTCGAGTTCTAAAAATTATGATGAAATTAGTCATAATAATAATGATATGAGTAATGTGAATATTAGCTTTGCAAACAGTGAAAATGACAATGAATGTGATATAAATAAAAACAATGAATATTTAAAACACCCTATAAATAATTCCCCTGATAATATAAATTATTTAAATTATGAAGATAGGAATATGGAAAATACCTACGATGAGCAAATGTTTACAAATGAATGTTTAAATATCGATTTGGATAATATAGTATTTAACTCAGATGCAGAGGGATATATAAAATTTTTGAATAATGTAAAAATATATGTTTTACAAAGAATAGAAGAAGAAAATAATATTCCTTTAGATGCAAAAGAACTCCTTGGAAATAAACTGGTTATTTTAGTAAAAATGAAACAAGGATTTTGTGTAAAATCCAAAACATTTATTTTTGAAAATGTGAAAGGCATAGAAAATGAATATAAATATAAAAATAATAATAATATCTCCAACCGCTTAGAGGTTAAAGTAGAAAAACTTAGTGATCACGATTCTGTAAATAGTAATAAAAATGATAAAGAAGAAAACAATAAAGATGTGGATTCAAATGGCAAGGATAATAATAATGATTTATGTAATATTTCTATAAAAGAAGAAGCTCATGAGAAAGAAGGTGAAAATAATAGTAACAATGATAAAGATGGAATTATAAAATCGGAAGCAGAAAATAAGAATATAAATTCAGATAATACTTTGGATAGTGATGCAAATAACGAAACACAAGAAATCGAATTATCTGAAAATTATAAAAAACAAATATATAATTTTATACATGATAATATATATATAAATTCATATATTTATGACAGCTTTGAAAATACTTATATGAATAAGAAATTTTTTAAAAATGATGTTATTATAGTTAACATGGAATGCCCCAATGATGAGATAATAGATGATGCTCCAGATTATATATATGAATTAAATAAATTTGTATTTATAAAATTTGTAAAATATGAAAATTATATAAAAAAAAATCACAAAATAGCTGAAGGATATATAGAATATTTACTTCAAAGTAATATAAAATGTATAAATAATTATATGATAGGTATAAGATGGGTCCCTGATTTGTTTTCTTATGAATATTATGTTTGCAAAATTACAGAAAGGGATATAAAATCTAAAGATAGTTTAACAAATGTAAAATATAACTACTCTTTAACATCAGAAAAGGACTCAAATGAAGAGCCATTAAAATATTTAGTAGATTATGAGAATAAACCAATTGATAGTGTTTTATGGGTTTTACATGAATATTATCAAGCAAGTTTATTTACAGAGAAATGTCTTTATAATTTATTTAAACTAGTATTATTACGTATTAGTATGTATATATATGTTTTTAATGCAAAAGTTATTACATTAGATTTGGATAAAGCTATGTATAGGATGAAAAAGTTTTCAGAGCCAATAAGTTTACTTGATAATAATGGAATGGGAGATGACAGAACGAATCAAAAACGTGACCATAATGATATTCTTCTTGACAGTTCTCTTGACAATAATTATAATAGTGAGGAAACAAATAAAAACGATAATTATTTTAATGCAATTATAAATCCACAAAATGAAAATAACAGTTATAGCAGTGCCAATGATGGAGACGCTAATGGTATAGATAATAACGATAATGAAAAAAATAAAGGTGAAAGCACATCAGATAATGGGACTAATAATGTTATGAATACTGAAGGTAATAATGGGGAATGGATGAATGACAATAATAATAATATCAATTACAATGAGATGCTTATTAAGCAAGCAGAATATGAACAAGATAAATATTTTCAAAATAAATTACGAAGTAAAAAAAAAGTAAGTTATAATTTAGATAATATATCTATATCATTGAGAAATAAGGATAAAACTGGTAGTAATAAGTATGGTATATTAAAGGACAATGGGATAAATAATAATATTTTTACAAAATACTATGGACCATCTGGTGATAACAAGATGGTGACTATAAACAATAATGATGTCATTAATAAAGGAAATGGAAATTTAAACAAAAGAGGATATAACTCTAATACAAGTGATGTTAGTGATGGGTCCCATTTAACAGCTAAACATAAATATCACTTACGTAGTAATAATGCTCAATCTACGGATAATTATTCATCTGAAGAAAATGCATCACGAAACAATTTAGGGGGTCGAAATAAGGTCGTTAGAAATAGAACGCTATATAAAATGATGAATAAAAATGGACTTGTCGAACCATATTGGTGGTTTTTTTATAACTTATATGAAAATGCAACAATAAAAGATAGTACCATGAATGGAGAATGTAGTAATACTCGAAGTGGGAAAAATTTTAATTTGGCAAAAAATGGATCTGCATTTCGACCTGGAGAAAAGAAAATGAAAGTATTTAATAAAGAATCATCTCTAAAGAAAAAAGAAAAAAAGAAAAAATTAATTTATGATAAATTATTAGAAAAGAAGTATAACAATAATTTGTTAAACCATTTATTTGAAAAGAAGAAGAAAATCAAAGTGAAATATATTTCGATGGTTCATGATGTTATATATAAAAAATTCATTTTATTAAATAATACAATATTTCCACGAAATGTACATGAATCTGAAATATTATATACATTATTTCCACATGAGCCCCAAACTTTTATGTTTTTATATACGAATGATGATTATCAATATCAGAATGAAGTGTTTTTAAAAAACATAAGTTATGATGAATATTTAATGGCAAGCAATAATAACCACTTAACTGGAAATATTCAAAGAGGGTTGTTAGGAGATATTAGTAACGCTATTGACAGTAAATATTATGGAGATGGTTTATTACCAATAGATGGTAAATATATATTGGATCAAATTAATCCGAATTCAAGTAGAGTGATTGGAAAAGATTTTGGAGTAGATCATTTAATATTAGGTAGTGGTGGTGATGCAAATGTAAATATGATAAATTATGGTGGTGATTCATCAAGTTTATTATTTTCTACATATAATAATTTAAAATTTAATAATATTCCTAATTATGATAAAATAAAAAAAGGTGCAAAAGTGATTGAAGGAATTAGTGATTATAAAAGTCGTTTTATGGATAGTTATAATATTTTATTAAATAATGGAAATGATTGTTTAAATAATATTAGTATTGGATATAATGACATTGATAATAATTTTGGATACATAAGCAATACTGGTTATGATATAGTTGGTGATGGTAGTAACGAATTGATTGACAATATTTTTTTGCAAAACCCATCCTCTGGATATCATAAAGATTTTGATTTTGAAAAAAGGAATGCGAAAAAGAATAATAATGATAATTATTATTATTACAATTATTTTGTAAATGGGGAAAGAGGTGGTAAAACTCGAAATAACAATTCGAAACGAAGTGTGTCGAATGCCAATTTTGGTAGAGATGCTGTAGGTAGTAGATATTATGATAATTATGATGATGAAAATAAGAAAAATAAAAGTGATTATGATATGCCATTAGTTAAGAAAAGGAAAGGCAGTAACAAAAGAGCAAAGAGTAACAATTTGGGTAATGTACGAAATTACGATGCTTTGTATCATAGTAATAAAGTTGAATCAAATGTTAGTGGAAATAATAATAACGACACATCATTAATACCTATGGGTCCATTACCAACTGGTGTTTATTTTGATTCTGCAAGAAAGTTATGGAGATGTCAATGGAAAGAAAATGGTAAATTTAAGACAAAAGGATTTAGTTTGATACATTATAACACATTAGAAGAAGCACGAAAACAGTGTATTCTTTATAGATGTGATGTAGGAAATATTCCCGTAAAAAGCGAATGGTTAAATCCCGTATATGTTAGTTCATCTTACTTTTATAATAAAAAATGTGCAACTACTAGTAATAGTAATAATCCTGCTGTAACCTTTGGAACACCCCATAAAGAATTAAAAACAAGTTCATTAAATTTGGGTAGCTTAAAAGATAAAACCGATCGAATATCCGGATTGAGAGGAGTTGATGGAGGTAATGCAAAAATCTTTGCATATGGTTCTAGTAAAGATTCGAGTGATAATTATTACGAAGGAAATAACAACAATGCAAATAATAATGTAAATGGACGTAGTAGATATAGCACTAGAAATAATACATCACCTAGTGAATCTCGTGTAGTAAATAATGAGAATATAGATGAAATTGATATATCCATTTTAAAAGAATTTGTCCAAAGAAATAAGAAGAATAATACGTATGAAAAACAAGGCAAAGAATTAAATGAATATAATACTAAAAATAATTATTATTATGATTATGATAAGATAAAAAATGGAGTTGCAAATGAAATGGATGAACAGAATGATGATGATAATATGGGCAGGCTAAATGATATGAATGCTACGTTTAAAAATAATTACCAGGATAAATCAGCTAATGATGCATCGAATTCATTTTATTTGAATGTAAAGAATGAAAGTAATGAGAGTGCAAAGAATGAGAATGCTGGTGAAAAACTAAAAACTGGACTTCAGGCATTACTAAGTATGTTACGTTTTAAGGATACTAAAGAAACATCGAATGTGGAAAATAGTAATACGGGAGACTTATCAAATGGTATAGATAAAAATGTGTCTGATTTAATTGAAGGCAATAAAAATAATGAAAAACATAATAGAGAAATGATCGATGGAGCATATGGTAGTGACATTGTTGAAGGTGAGCAAAATGGACATCATGGAGGAACAGGAATACATTCCGTAGATGCAAATGAAGAAAAATCATACCCTGATGATGGTGAAGAATATTTAGATAATAACAATAATAACAGTAGTACTAGTAGTAATAATAGTAACAATATATATGATAATATAAAAAAGAATACTGACTTGGGAAAACTTAATAATCTTGGTGAGATAGGTAAATATTCAATGGATTTTTTAAAATTTATTAATCTTAAAAATAATAAGAATAATTATGATTTACAATCTAGTATGAAAAAGGGATATAATGGGATGTTGCCTGACTTTTTATCTGGTACCAATGGAAATGAAGTGGCTTTAAATATAATAAATAGAAGCGGAAAAAACGCTACTAGTAGTAATAGCAATAATAATAGAGGAGAAGCCAATGGAAAAATGAATAATAACAATAATAAGGACGAATTTGGATATAATAATGATGGTTCGGAAGTATTTTTTAATGACATTCAAAACTTTTTAAATTTTGCAAAGAGAGGTAATAATCCCCCTTCTGGTAATGGTAACGATTTTATGAACAAGTTAGAAAATATTGGGAATAGGAATATATTAATAAATTATCCAAAAGGGAAGAGTAATAAAACAAAAAAGAATCCTCAGCATGGTCATCATAAAGATATATATGAAAAAATGAAATACAACAATAATCGTATTGGCCTAGGTAGCAATGGTAATATATATGGAACTGATGAAAATATTCATCATCCTGGAAATAATAATAATCAAAAATATATGTACCTACTTGATAAGAGTGATAAATATGAGGAATCTGGTGTTAATACTAATAAGAACAATAATTCGGATCCATATAAAAATGATTCTGAAAGTTTCTTTTTAAGACAATTAAAATTGTTTACAAGGGGAGGAAAAGGAATGAGCAATGCTAGTGACAATAATATAAATTCGGAAGATTTGAAAAATAAGTTATTAGGAGAAAATAGTAAGCAAACATTGGATTATCCAAATGTTGAAAAGGAAACAAATGATTATAATACTCGTAAAAAGAAAAAAGGAAATACTTATTATGAAAATAATGATGATTATTATTACTATGACGAAAATTCAAATGAATATTTTAACAATTTTATGGATAATTATAATGATAAATATAATGATGATGGATATAACAATGGAGTAAATTTTGAGAATAAACTATTGAATGATATGGATTATATAGATCCTGGATATGGTAATAAAAAATCGAAAAAACGATCAAGCAATTATATGGATTCAAGTATGGTTGGTAATAATAATATGTCTGAAGTCGAGAGGAAGCACCTTGAAGATATGGCTAGCATGGGTAATAGTATGAACAACAGTAATATGGTTGGTAATGAGAATAATGGTATGAAAAAAGGAAATGGTGGGGGTGAAGGTAATTCGGATATAGATATAAATTTAATAAAACAATCGTTGCCCAAAGGTATATATTATGATCATGCGAAAAAGTTATATAGAGTTCAGTACATTGTTAATAATTCGATTAAGACAAAAGGTTTTAGTGTAAAGAAATTAGGTTTGGCTGAGGCAAAACTTGAAGCAGAATCTTTTCGAAATTTTTGTTTAGAGAATGGTTTATTAAATTCGCGTAAAAGACGAATAAATTCCCCTTATAATAATAAAAAGGATGAGAAGAATTTTAAGATGCTTAAAGATGATGATGAAATATTATCTAACTTATTGTATTTATATAACTCAAATACCAAGGACCAAGTTATATCTCCGTGAATGTGCAATATGCATGCATGCGCGTATGCATGCGTGTATGTATGTGTGCTTGATTTGGTGAAAAGATTGGGTAAGCATTGCAAGGTATCAGATTTTACGGATATCAAAAGGGAGCAAGTTAAGTCCGAAAGAACGATTCAAAAATATATTGCACTGTTTTAATTCCTCTGTATTTTTGCAGTTAAGTTAGGTTTTTGTTACTAAAAAAAAAGCCAAGTCTAAATTTGAGAAAATAGATTTGTGCTTTTTTATGTATTTTTTTGTGAGCGTATTTTAAATTATATTAAATTTACTTTTTAACAAATAATATGAGTCATTTGCATTTGGTATATATGTATATATTTATGCTGCATGTTGCTTAATATTGTTTGAATCCCTTTTTGAAGAATTTAAAAAAATTGCCAAGCCGGCATTTTTTCTTTTATATATAATTTTGCAAAATATTTGGACGTAATTTCTGTTAAATTATGCATATTTATGTTAGGTATATTTTATGTTCGTATGTGTACATGCTAGAATATTTTTTTTTCTTTTTTTCTTTTTTCCTTTGTTTGTTTATTTGTTTATATCTAGTTTTAATTTTGCTATTATAATGGTTGTAATGAATGTGAGAAATAATTTCGCATATTTTTTTTCCATTTTTTACGATCATTATTTTATTGAGTTGGGTTTTTAAGTTGCATACATAATTATAAATATTATGAGCAACGTATATGAAGTTGTAATTATTTGAATATTTTTTTTTTTACTTTTTATAAAAACATTGTTTGATATATTTTTGTTAATGCTTTTAAATTATATGGATATTTGCATTTATTAATTTTTGCTATGTTACATGTGTATATCTTTTTTAAAAAAACTGTTTGAGACACCTTTTTTAAGAATGTTACGTTTATCTTTTACTAAAGCGTTTGGTAACACAGTTGTGAAAAGCTCGTAAGTAGAGCGAGCGAAATGAATGGCATTTCACGAGGTTTAAAATTGGAGGTCGATTGGTTTCATTTTGGGTCACTGCGTTAGTGTGAGTTCTTTAAAAGAGGTTATCATATTTCTATAACTATTGATTAGTTATTAAGATGGGAAAAAAGAATAATTTTTTTATTATCATTATAAAGAGATTTATGTGGATTATGATTTATAGATCATGCTATAGATTATCCATTAATAAAAATATGTCATTTTCATTCAAAAGATGTTTATTATTTTGTGCAACATCAGAAAGTGCCATGTGCCATAAAAAATGCAATGAGGTATATCCAAAAGTGTGAAAAAATTACGAAATAAAATCGTTTTAAAAAATAGTTTTGAAAAACATTTTTTACTTCTTACTTTTTAATAGCAATGAATTTATTAAAGATGGTGATTTGCTTTAACTGTGCATGTATACTAAGCATCCTACGAATTTTATAATTTTTTCAAAATTTTGTGGATCATAAATTTGTTATAGAATGATGTAATATAAGTTTGGTGGATTTTCCATTTTAGTATTGGGCATAAATTAACACACAAAATTATATATTGTTTATTTATGCATTTATATACATATAGTATTTTCCCTTTAATTATAGCGACTGAAATAATCTGATTATATATAGATAGGGATCATAAGGATTATAAAAAAATATTTATTATTGTATATGCATGAGTAGTACGAATATAGAGCGTTCGATTTTACATAATTTTTTTCCTTATAATATAGATTACAGTAAAATGAGAAGGATAATAGTATGTTTCAATAAAAATGAATAGGCCATTTAGAAGATTGAATATATTTAGTAGCAGTTATTTGAGTCCCATTGTTAATAATAGTAATAAAATTAATAGGGGGAGTTATGGTTTTTTGTGTGTGCAAGGATTAAATTTTGGAAGTAAAAAGGAAAAAACTGATAAAGAAACAAAAAAATTTCGTAATTTATTGAAAATATCAGGGATAAGAAATGATGAAACAGAAGATAATGATAATACAAATAGAAAAGGAAAAGAGAATGTAAAAAGAATAACAAATGAGAATAATAATGTAGATTATAAATCATATGATATAAAAATTGAAGAAATTATAAAAAATTTTGATATAAAAATGAAAAAACTTTTAGAAAATACATTAACAGTTGATTTTTTCAATAATATTGTAGTTACAAAAGATAAGAAAAAATATAAATTATCAGATCTTTCACAAGTAGTTATTAAATCATCAAAGACGATTTATTTTTATCCATATATAATTAGTGATATACAAAAAATAATTCATACTTTAAAAGTCAAGGATAATACTTGGAATCCTACAACATCTAATGATGGGCAATGTATTTTATTACAAATTCCACCATTAACTAATGAGGTTAAATTAAAAAAAAAAAAGGAAGCAAAGGATTTATTAGAAAAAGTAAAAAATGATATAAGAAATATTCGTCATAAAATTCGAGACTTTATAGGGAAAAATATTGAAGGGGATGAATGGAAAATTGAAGAAAGAAATAAATTAGACAATTATATAAAAAATAAAGTTAAAAATATTGAAAATGTATATGAAAAATATACTAAAAATTATTAGCTACCTCATAGTAACTTATCAAATTATTCACATCTCCATTGTTGACAATTTTATAAATGAAAAATTCACTTTTTTTTTCATCGAATTTTTACTCACCAAATTAAATTTTTTTTTTTTTTTAAGTGATAATTTAGCTAGCTGTATTTTTTTTTATTAATTTTTTTCAAGTCAACACTATGAATTATTCTGTTTACTTATTTATTTGTATACATAAATGTGTGGAAATAAAAATGTTTAAAAATATAACGAAAGGTGACGGATAGGCAAAGCAAAACACATTAAAAAGTTACAAACAGGCGGCATCCTTTCAAGAATATTCTTATGAGCAATCTCGATCTTTAACATCAAAATAGGTTGTACATTCTCTGCATTAAGAATTGAATAAGTAAAAAGACATTTGCATATGTAGAAAAGGGGAAAGAAATTGTATTTATTTTTTTATTTCATTTATTTTATACCCTGGATAATATGTTAGCATGTGCCTTTTTGTGAAATAATATATTTTGTCAAAGTCATCTAAAAAGGGGAGCATATCAAATGTATAAATAATAGGGAGGTTAAAATATAAGAAATATTTTTTTTTTATTTTGCATATTTATAGACTCGTTTGAGGAGCCATTTAAATATTACCAAGTGGAATGACAAAATTGGAAAATAGTTTCTTTACATATGAATAAGCATCTTCAATATTACAATTTAAGGTTATATTTATGTAAAATATTATTAAATATAAAATATTGTTAAGGTCGAAATAGCTAGAATAGTATGAAATAAAATGTGTGTGTGTGTGGATAATGTAAGAATGGAGGTCAGTGGTTAAGGTGAGAAATAATGGAAACAAGTGTTATTACCTATGAATAAAAACTTTATTCTTTGGATTTTCAAAAAGTATATCATCAAGTAAGCATTTAAAATGTGAATAAACTGTGAAGTCGAAATCGTCTTTTATATCAATAATATAATATTCAAAATCCTTTTCAAAGAAATATCAAAATAATAACAAGATTAAGAAGGTTATTTAATACAAAAGTGTGTAGACATATTTGGTTATAAAATAAATGGGTTATCAAAAAATTTGAGTTTTACATGTGGAAACATAATCCTGGCTACATTATTTTCTTTAGAGCATCTTATAATTATAATGTCTAGAAATAAAAAGATGTTTATTAAAAAGGAAGAGATTATTTATGGAATAATAGAAGGATAGTTTATATCAACATATAATGTGCATAATACAATATAACATTTTAAAAAAGTTTTATTATTATTTGTTTTTTTTTTTGAGGATACGTGTAATGCCAGTGTTTTTCATAAGAAGGATATTTTTTGAGTCTTCATAAATTCCTATATATACCCTTTTTAATATTTCTTTAAGTTTTTTTTTATTTGTTTCTTTTTCATAATTTAAAATTTGTTCCTCTTCAATAAATTCAACCTGTAATTCATTGGGAATAGTAGACTTTAATTCGCACATGTTTATACGAAGTATATATAGACATATATAAATATTTATTTTATAATTGATCAATGCTTTATTTGGAAGATATATTTTAAATGCTTTATATGTATGCAAACTGGCTTATATATCCACATGTTTATTTTCCTATTATATTAACACTTATCAATAACATAAATTTTTATTTTTAAGTATATAATTAAAAAAATAAATATTAAAATAATAATATAACTTGGATACATAAAGACATTTTCCGAGGAACCCCCTTTTCCCAAAGATAGACATATGCACAGGGAGAATAAAATATCGATTTTTTAAAATATTTAAAATAAGATATATTTTTGCACTTTTTTTATTTTCAAAAAAGGTGACACAATTAAATATAAAGAATGAAACAAATTTTGGTTTTGTTTAAGAGTTAAAAAAAATTTACGACAGAGGGGATGTGTATTTTATGCGTGTTATTATGCCCATTTATGTGCGTATCATTTATGTATTAATATTGCATACAAATTACATTTTTTATACTTAAATTTTGTATATATTACATATTTACAAAATATGTATATAATAATTTTTATTTATAAATATTTAATTTTTATATGTATGAATTTTTTCTCATTTATTCCCAATTATTTTGTATATTTTTCCATTTTTTTTTTAAAGTTGAAAAAAATTGTGTTTAAAAAAGGATTGCTCTGATATTTATTTTTTTCAATTTGTATTTCCATTTTATTTGCAAAAAAAAAAAAAAAAAAAAGTGAAATATAAATATGTAAAAAAAAAATAAAGAGAATAAGGAAAAGATAAAATGCGTCTGATAAAGTAATGCATTAATTATATAATTTATGAAGGACATATTTAAAACTTGTGTAAAATTGGAAACAAAAAAATATATATACTATTGGTATAGCCTTTTATGAGGTTAGTGCGCATTATCAGGAGTATTACTTAAAATGCTTGACGGAAAGCAATCGGAAGATTTTTCCAAAATATAAAGATTAACAATTCACATTTATATGTGTGTAAAATAGTACGTTACATGTACAGAACTTTTTTCCTTTCGAATGGGAAGATTTGATATAACTTTGTGGTTTTGAATGACTTGTTAGTTTATTTTTGTTTGCACACACGTTTGCAGAATATAAAAATTTGAAAACGATGAGTGTCTATTATGAAAAACAATATATAGATAAGGAGACCAACAAGGAGGGAAATATGTTTATAGAACATGAAAATAAGAGTGAAGAAAATTATGTATTTATTGATGAAAAATATAAAGAATATTTTGATAATATAAGTGATATGTTTGAAGAGAAGGTTGATTATATTTTAAAAAAACATTTTAAAAAAAACGATCCAACAAATAAAAATAAATTATTATGTTTAAATGCTTGTGTTTTATGGAGGAAGAAATTTTTACAACTACTTGGGAAGTCTTTAATTGAATATGATGAGTATTGTAAAACAAATGAAAAAAGAAACGATGAAACGTTTCAAGATATAAATAAAGAAAAAGAATCCGATATAAATAAAGAAGAGGCAACAAAATTAAAAAATGAAAGTGAAAAGGAAACGAGTAAAGAGTCTGAAAAAGAAACAAAAGAGGTAGAGAATGTAGAAAAAACAAATGTACAGAAACAAAATGAAAAAAATAATAATGAAAAAGATCTTAAAAGTTTTATAAAAAACGTAAAAATTGTAGATAATAAAAATATAGAAGTTATATACGATTTCAATGAAGCTAATGAAGATACTAGACCATGTGCAGAATTATCAACAGATGAAATATATTATTTACTTGTTGAATCTAAAAAAAGTGAAAATGAATATAAAAAAAAGATATTTACATTTTTAAAATATTTGCCATTGTTTATTAAATCTATTGAAAATAAAAGTATTATGGAAAAAAATATATTAGAAGAAAAACTTTTAAATAATTCCTATGATCAAAATGAGATTCCAAATGAAGGAGAGACATCTAATATTAATGAGAATATTTCAATTTTAGAAATAAAAAATAAACTAGATGCAATAATTAGTTTTAATTGTAACTTGTCTGATAATTTAGAAACTGTATTTAATAATGGAATAGACCTAATAAATAATAATAATAAATCTGAAAACTTTTTTCAATATAATTATGATACATTAAATGAAATAAATAATGAAAATGAAGAAAATTATATGAACGATCATAAAAATAATGATAACTTATATGAATCAAATATGAATGACAATAATTGTAGTGTTATAGGTCAAAAAACTAAAACTAGTAACAACAGTACCGATTTAAAAAATTTTGAAAATATTTCTAATAAATGTTTTAATCAAAGAACAGATAAATCAGTTGTATTACCTTTATCAAGAGTTAACGATTTATCAATGATAAATAATATGAATTTAAAATCGAATATTGGCTTGAATGATGATAATAATAAAAATGATTCACCTTTTTATATCTATAAAAATGACATGAATAAACTTAATGTATATGGTTTAGATATGCTTATTAATTTGAATAACGATCTAATTTACAAAATTAATCATGTATATAGCTTAATACAATTTTATACAATCTTAGCTAAAGACATATTTAATGATAAATAAAATGGATAGTTGTCTTTTGTTTACATAAATAGACGTACACATATATTGATGTCGTTATATCTTTTATTCATAATATTTTCTATTATTTTTTTTATCGTTTGAAATTATTTTGATTATTTCGATTTTCTTCGTATCCATCTTTTTTGTTATATCTGCATAAAATTTTAGCATATACTTTTCAATTTTCCTAAAAATGAATTATAAAACATGTTTTAATTTGTTTTTGATAAAAACGCGCAGAGGGGTCTCATTAATATGGCGTAAATATTTGATCACTCAAGCAGGTTGACATTTTTTACCTTTCTAATTTATTCACAATATAGGAATCTTCATTATTGTATGGCATATGGAACTGTTCTTTATTTATATTATTGGATATTTTGGCTTCGTTGATTTTTTTTTTTTTTTCATAATTAATTCCGTATACACTTTCTACTTTCTTTTTGATATCGCTTAAGTCGTCTGATGAAAAGGGGGAAGGGGAGCGGTGTGTTTTGAAAAGGTTTCGAAATGTGATTTGTGCAGTTTTCTAATTTTTCATTTATTTTGGTTGTATACAATCGATGGAGCTATCCATGAAGTGGATTTTTGCAAAGCTTGTGCCCCATGGTTGGTGTGGGGAATCATGAGGGGATCTGCCAATGCAGCGATAGGGTCATTGCAAATGAAAGATTAAAAAAGGAAAGAAAAGAAAAATGTATTTATCAACTTAGCTATTTACAGCATTTTGCATAATGCTACAAAATGGATAAGCCTCGAACACACTAATTTTATTTCTTTTTGTTTGTATAATCATAGCTAAGGTTGTGGGCATTGTCTACTATTACATAAGTTATCCCTTTGTAATAACGCTTATTACTCTATATTATATGTGCATATATATATAACTATTTTGCTTTACTCATTTTGGTCGAGTCCAGAATTGCAAGGTAACATATTTAAAAGGTATACGAAAAAAATAAAATTACTATACAAGTTTTCATATAATGAATATAAATGATTTGATAAAATATTTTTTATTCCTATAATATATAAATTGAATAATTTATATAATTCATCTTTTCTCATTAATATAGTATCTGGAACATCATCTTTTATTTCTAATTCTTCACTTGTTTCTTCAAATTTTAAGATAAAGTTTTGTTGCATTATGTCTATCCGTTGACTTGAATTTTTGAAAAAAAAAAAATATAATTTTCATTGGGTAAGCTATTTATAATATTTGAAGAAACTACTTGTAATTGTAAATATATTCACTATATACTCATACGCTTGTTGCATTTTTACTGATCGAGATTTGTCTGTACCTGGTAAGATGGCTATGGTGGTCATAAATTTCTTTGAATGCAAAATATGCAACCTTTTTTGAGACGACTTTCAAGTAAGTTGATAATGTGTAAACGTCTGGCATGTACTGAGAAAGGAACACATCACGTTTTTGCATTAAAAATGGTATGGGTAGAAATGGAAAGGTGTAACATAAGGAGCAATTTTCTAAACTTACCTCTTCCCTAATTTTAACCCAATTTGGGTTTTCATTGTTTTCTTTCGTTTGCATTTTACTTAATGTGTAGAAATGGGTATGTAAAAATTCTTCTACAACTTTTTTTTCAAAATTATATAAATTAAATAATTTTATTTTATATAACATATTATTAGGATAATAAATATAAGAAGAGATAGTATCTTTTTGTATATATAATTCTTTTAAATTATTATTTTTTATTTTTTCATTATTTTGTAAAATATAATTTTTATATACTAAATAAGAAATATCATAATATATAAATAAAACATGGTTATATTCCCCAGTCTTTTCTTTAAAGAAGTTATTATTATATGGAGTTAAAATTTTTGTTATTATACTTATAATATATATACAAGTATATAAAAAAAATTTTAAATCGCTATATTTTTTTCGAGTCAAAATATTTTCTATATATTTTTTTACATCATTTTTTGCGTCTACTAAATTTAGGTCTGTCTCGTTTTTTTTTTCTGATCCCTTAAAATCGTCAGACAATTTTAAAAATTCGTTGTTAGCCTTATTATTTTGTGTCGAAAAAGTAATTGCATGATCTATTTCTTCTTTAAGGGGGGTTCCACTTGTTGAGAATAATAGAGTGTTGATATTTTTTGAAATAATTGTAGAAAGAAAAATATTATCTAAAATGGAATTTGTACTTATTCTTAATTCATATATATTTTTTATTTTTTGAAAAAGTTTAAGTTTATTATATATATGCTTGTCTATTTCTTCAAATTTAGTTTTTATATTTATTTCATTTGTATTTATAATTTCCATTTTATTATCACAAATAGGATTAGATATTATTTTTTTATTTTGTGGTGTACTAGCTTTTGTTTCATCTTTGTTACTGCTTTTCTCTTCTCTTATACTCGATTTAATGCTTGTCTTTTTTACCTGACCAGGCAAGGTAGTTATGGATGAAGGTAGTTTAGAAGTACCACCAGATTGGGTATTATTTTGGTTGTCCATTTTTGTAATAGAAATTGAATTTTTAATATGATATAATAAAAAATAGAATATCAAAATAACATTTTTAATTTCTTCTTTGGCATGTAAGTATGTAATTGTTTCATTACTTGTTAATGTATTTTTGGTTACTTTCTTCATGGTAGCATTATTTGTTTGTATTGCTTTAATTTTATTGTTAAATATGTAAATGTTTGAATTATATAAATTTTGAATATCATTTTTTTTTTTAATAATATTTTGACGGAAATTTATAGAATTTTGCAAACATTTTTTTATTTCTTCAATGTCTATATTTTTTTCCTTTATTTTTATGACCATGTCATAATATGTTTGGACTTTTTTAATTTCTTTATTTAATTCATTTATCATATTTTGTAACTTATCTTGAAAATTTTTATAGTTATTTTTGAAATTATTAACAAGTACATCAAAGTCCTCTCCATATTCACAGTCATTTTGATATTCACGTTTGTAGTTTTTTTCTTCCTGTTTTTCCATTTTTAAAAACAATTTATTAACTTTATTCAAAGATTTCATAAGCGATTCTTCAATATTTTGATCTTCTATAACGCGTGTATACTCATTTATTAAATTATTTAATTTGATTATTAAATTATCAAAATTTTCTTTATTTTTTATAAATTTGGATTTAAGATTTTCGGCTATTTGACTAATTGCTTTTTCATTTTCTTCCATAGTTTTTATATAATCATTTTTGTATATCTTTTCAAAATATTTTGTATATTCTTCTTGTTCTACATTCTCTTTTATTTTTAGCATATGCTCAAAGAGGACATCCTTAAAATGTGTGTAATATGTTTGTAAAAATTCTTCAAACATCTTTTTTAAAATTTGAATGTTGTACATAATATTATCATAGTTTAGTTCATCAATTGGGATATTATCATTTTCTTCTTCATCATTTTTATTCTGATTTAAAAAAGAAATATCTTTTTGTGTTTTGTCTATTTCAGCTAGTTGCTCTCTTTTGGCTAGTTCTTCATCTTTTTTTTTTTGAAATTGGTGAAGCATATTTCGTACCAATATTTCGGCACTTATCTTTATCTTCCCACCATTCGTTTGTAGGTTACATGTTTTTTTTTTTCGATGTCTTTTTTCCTGGGTCTTATTCTTTTCATTTTTTTTGTATAGAGGATAATTATTTTTTGATTTAAATTCTTTAGAGCATAATAAGGTTTTAATATTATTCTTATAATTGTCATATATAGTTTGAAAAAAGCTTGTAAAATCAAAAATGTATTTGTAGTTTATTTCTTCTCCTATAAGTTGTTTAATCACAATATTATCATCTTCACTAATGCTTATTTGTTTCACATTTGTACTATCTTTCTCTATATTTTTTATTATTTTTTTACTATTTTCCTTTTCCTGTTTTGTTACTTTTAAATCTGTGTCGTTATATGTTCTGACATGTTCATAATTTTTTTTTTTGGCGGATTTATTTTTTTTTTCTACTATTATGGCTTCTTGCATGCCTGTAGAAATTATTTTCGCCTTTTTTAAAATTGACAAAAATAAGATCTCTAATTTATCTTTCAATTTTGTAACAAATGTGTTGTTGGTAGAATTAGCATTTTCTTTAACAGTACAAAAAAACAATTGAATATTTTTGGCTAGCTCGAAATTTTCTTTGTGTAATTCGGTGAGTTGTATATAATCTGTACAGTTCATACATTTTTTAACATTAATATTGTATTTATTATATAAAATATCATAATTTTTTTTCAATTTATTGGTTTCTATTTTGCAATAATTGTTGTAATGTGTTATATTTTTTTGTATTTCTATATAGGACATAATTACACAACTTTTTAAATTTTCTAAAAATTCAAAAAATGTTAATAAAAAATAATCATCTCTTAAATTTATAGCATTGTAATAATTTAGTATATTACTTATGTACTGTTCATAAATTTCTCTTTTTAATTTTTTGTCATCAAAATGTGTGAGATTTTTGGTACCGTCTCGTTTTTTTAATTTAGATAAAGTATTATAGGGTTGATCTTTTGTTAGCTCTCTTTTTTTTTTAGTATGATTTTTTATAATGTTGTTAAAATTGGTAAAATCAAAAAATAATTTGAAGGTAACATTTTTATAACTAATTAGGAGACGTTCTATCTGTTCATATTTGTTCATATAATTTTCATAATATTGATTAAAAGGGGTAAAGAAATCTTGTGAATTTTCTAAAATAAAAAAGTTCACAAAATATTCGTCTTTTTTTATTTTATTTATTCTGTCATTATATATATTTACATAATTATTTTCAAACATATTAATTATATATTTCAAAAACTTTTCATTTTTTAAATTATTTATATAATTTTCGGAAATAGACAAGTAGACATAACAATTATCATTATGATCATGTTCATAAAGAATATTATAAAAAATATTTTCACATTCTTTATATTTATTATATATATATTTATATAAATGTAATATATAATCATTAAAATAATTTAAAAGTTCAATGAATATATTATTTTTTTCACTTTCATTATCAATTAAAACATTTATTTCGTTATTAGTATAATATATTGTTTCTTTTAGTTGGCTTTCTAATTCTTGTATCTTTTTATTTATATCTTTTTTCGAATCTTCATATTTTTTTTCAAAATATAAAATGAAATTATTAATATCTTCGTTTAATTTAGTAAATATATTTTCAACTGATACCCAATTATTTGAAATCTCTTTCATTCGTTGAGTTATATGTATCTTTATTTCTTCGATTGTTTGAAAATTTTCTGTCTCATTCCCATTCTCAAATTTGCTATTTCTACTACTACCGTTGTTGGGCAGTGGATTGTCGAGAGTATTATTCGTGGTTTTTATAAAATTCTTGTCTAAATAAAATAAGAATGTGTTTTCATAATATTTTATTGCAACTTGGTAGTTATCTTTTTTATTTGCAAGTGATTGAAAATCAACATTTGGATTATCCCATTTTATGGTTACTGACTTTTGAATATATTCGTCGATTAATTGGTTTGAAGCTTGTAGATTTTTTTGTAATAAATTTGTTCGAATTAGTGTTTCTTCTTTGATTTCATCTATTATTTTGTTTACATCGATATGATATTTTTTTAACTTTTCGTTGGACACATCATGACATTTGTCTAGGTATTTATTAATTTTTAGTTTTATATTTTTTATTTTTAAAATAGAAGAGTTATCAAATTTTTTTGGAAGTATTTCATCACCATTTTCCGTTTTATCATCTTTTATATTATTATGTCGTATTGCACGTTCAGCAATCTGGTTTTTATTAGCACCGTCTTTTTTTTCATTTTGCAAAATAAAATGCACAGTATTTTTATTTAACTCATTGGTTCGATGTACTTTAAAATTATTGACATCATATTTTTTTTCTTTTTTCTCTTTATCATAAACTAATTTATTTTCTCTTATATTTTTTTTTTTTAAAAATTCAATAATTTGTTCACTAAATATGTTGGAACGTTCCATCCTTTAGCTTAGCAGTTGCTACGACCTACTTGGTTCTCTATATAGTACAGAGTCTACTTATCGCACATTTGTCAATTGCTTAGTAAACATATCATAGACTTTATTTTTATATGAACAATCAGTTAAATTATATAAATTTTCAATTATAAAAAGACAAACTATTTGAATCTAAAAAATGATTGTGTCTCTATAATATACTGCGCTTTATTATTATGCAAATACATTGATATTTAAAAAAATTATATAATAATAAAAATAAGTTAAAAAAAAAATTTACTTTTGTAATCATACAATCTGTTATGCTATAAAAATTATTCTCTTTTTAAGAAAAAAGCATATAAGAATGAATAGTAAAACTTTGGACGGATATAATAAAATAATTTATTATTAGTAGAAAGAAAAAGCCAGAAAAAAAAATTCTTGTCTTACATATATGCACATAGCTAGCTGAGAATAAATTATGGGGAAAGATTATGCGAGTCCTTTATTTCTACATATATATATGCATATGCATATTGAATGATCTCTACAAAGTTCGTTCTTTAGTTATTTGAGTTGTGAATGAAAAGGAAGAGAATGGGAAAATACAAATTTAGTATCCCCTTAACATTTTAAGAAATAAATTAAAAAAAAATATACACCTTTTTTTACATAAAGTTGAAAAGAAATCGTTAATATGACAAGTAGAGAGAGAATAAAAAATAAGGGTCATTTCTTTTTTGGACATTTGAGAGAAATAATTTATGGATGTTGGATTTGTCAATATTTTGGCTTTTCTCCAAATTTAAAGTTATAACATAAAATGGTTGAAAAATAAAATATTTGTTTTTTTTATAAATCTTATACAATATGCATAATGCATAATGAATTTATTTTGTGTATTATAAAAGAAGGGACAGAGTGCCCATTCCGTATTTTGATAAAATTATGTACATGCATGTTATTAAAAAGGGTAAGGATATATTTGTGTCTTTTTATTTTGTAGAAAAAAAATAAATAAAGTTAAATGACAAAATTAAAGAGTGGTTTTAAATATAATATGATTGTAAATATTTTGTCCTGAATATTTTTTGTGGCATATAATATGCATGTATTATTTTTTTTAATTTATGAACTTACATGTCTTTAATTCAGCCTTTTAAAGCATATATTATTTATTTTTTATAATTGTTTATATGTTTAATTCTTTATTTTTTCAAATGTGCATCAGTTTGATATGTTTTGTTTTTTTGTTTTTTTCACATAAGTCAGTATAATACATTTTTAAATGCTACATTACCAAACCATTTTGTTGAAATTTTTTTATAACTTTTAAATAAGTCTTATCATTACACATTTTTATTTTCTCAATTTTACTTCATTTTATTTCAAGTTTGTTACTTTTTATGTACATAATATGAAATTGAATAATGAAAACATATAATTACAATTAATATTTTTTTATAATAATTTAAAATATAAGCCAAAGATTTATTTTGTATTGAAGAATAGAGAAACGCTATCACATTGTTATAAAAAATAATTGTAGTACTGTCCTTTCATTTCTCATAATTAATATCATTTATGCTTAAATATATCCAAGTAGCATTTCAATTTTTTTTTGTAAAAGAATAAGTCTATATAAAATATTATCACCCACATTTTTGTTTCCTTATCATTATAATATTTTATTGTTTTATACATTTTTATATAATTTGGCATATTCCCAAAATTACACACAAGCCCACATATATAGAAGCTTACAAATATACAATCTTTCATAGTTGAATGGTTGAGCACCAAAAGAAAGGAATATACAATAAAAATATATGAAATTTTTCTTAAAATTTTCTTAAAATAAAATAAAAAAATAAAGTTCTATTTAATAAAATATGGCCTTTTGTAATAATGAAGATACAAATATAGGAGAAATAAGTTACAATAATTGCAGCTACTATTCTGATACAACAGCAAGTGATTATTCCAGTTCGAGCAACGATATTCATAAAATTCAAATAAAAATAAAAACAGCGATTGAAAATAAAATATTAAATGAAACAAAGAAGACAGGAAAAAGAAAATTAAATAGTTGTAATAAAAATTCAAAAAAAAAAAAAAGTATGCACATTGAGGAAATGGGCAATTATAAAATAATAGCTAGACAACTATATTTTTTTAATGGCAATCAAATAAGAGAAAGTGAAAACCATATTATAAATTTGGATGATACGAAAAAATATTATATTAATTGAAAAAGTGAAAGTTTCGTAATTTTCATACTGAAGACATATAATATGTATGCTTATAAATGGATTCGTAGGAAAAATATTCACACACTACATAAAAAAAATGCCTGTACATATGCTCGAAAAATTATGAATTAGCAATAAAAAAGCACATTTCACCTTAACATGACATATAATTTTAGGAAAATAATTTTAAAGAAAGCTTTGTAAGTTAGTCATTTTACACACTTAATATATAAGAATAAAAATCCTTAGTAAATAGCTTTCATCCATGTTATTATTTTCAGCAAAAAAAAATAATATATAATCTTGAATAATAGTAAGACAGACCTATTTTCTGAATTACAAACAAGACTTTTATTTTATTATTATATTTTTTATTTAATGTGGGAACAGTTTAACCATATTTATGTGTGTCTCATTCTGTGTTACTTTTTGAGATTTTCATATACAAGCACAAAATAAGTATATATAAAATAATAGTACAAAAAATATATTGAAATGTGTAAAAGCAAATAATATATACTGTTGTTATTTTATAGAAATATATGTACGCCTGTGTATATACAAGCTAATATAAATTTGCGTTGGCACTATTTTTTATTTTTTTATTTACAACTTTTAAATACATGTGTATACATTTTACATATAGTAAATAAACAAACATTCATATTAGAAATTTTTTTTATTCTCTCTTCATTTTCCATTGTTTTATTTCATCACCATTTTGATATAATTTTTTTTTGTGTGTACATTAACAAATTTGTGCAAAGACACTTTTATAATTAAAAAAATATTTATATTTTATTTAAAAGAATAAAAAAATGAAGTTAAGTTGGTGTAATAGTATTATTTTATTTTATTTCATGTTTTTTTTTACGGTTTGTCTTTCTAGCTACCCTAATAATAATGTAGAAAAAAATGAAAAAAATCAAAATCAAGAAACGAATATTATAACAATAGAAATTCTTCCCCCAGATGACGACCAGGATAGTTTTGAAATTAATGACAATTTATTAGACGACATGATTAAACTTAGTGATGAAAATAATAAATGAGAGACATCAAAATATAGAAAAATATTTCACCATCAAAGTTGATACAATAAGAAAGGGAAGTATATACACTTATGCTCTATATAAAGAATAAGATATATTAACAAGAGAAATTATTAATACCGTTTTATATATAACAATTTTGAAAGAGTTTTATTATATGTGAATATGGAATTATATGTAAAAAATCCACAATAATGTGATGGTATACAAATTGTAAATGCCGGCTATATAAAGCATTGATTTTATACTTTTTCTTTATATTTTTCCAATATATTATATAAATGTATTTAAACTGATTGTAAAGTAAATATATGTGCATGTGGATGAATACATGTTTGTATTAAGTGCCGAACAAAGTTTTTCGTAAATTTAAAAAATTTAGAATAGAACAAAGAACATTGATATAGATAATGCATATGATATTTTTTTTTTAAATTATATTATTATAAACTTTATAGAGGTATTACCAATTTTGATTCAACTATATTATCGCATATACATATATGTATTTCTTATCATTTGGCTTGTTATTTCCTAAAGCAAAAAAAAATAATACTATTATTTGTGTGTGTCAAATTTATTATGTATGCATATTCTCAAAAATAATAACATTAATCGTCTACCTTTTGAACGAAATAAAAGGGTTTAATTTTTTGCGATGTCATTATAATTTTCAGTTTGATAACAATAAATATTTTTTCTACAAAAACGATTCGATTGCAAGTAAATTATTTTTTTCGTTCGTTTATTTTCACTCCGTTTTTTGTTTTATTTTTGTAAAAAATGCTTGTGTAGAAATATGCGTATGTTATCATATATATGTGTGTATGCAACAATTTTATTTATTATTTTTTATGTAGTGTAAGCACTTATTTATTTATATAATGAACTAAAAAATTGTGATCAATTATTTTTTTTATATTCCTTTTTTTTAATGACTAAAATATATTAGTTTTGAAATTTTCTAAAAATGTTGTAATTATACAGCGTTGCCCTTTAACAAGTTAATTAAACATATAAAATTATTTATAAAAAAAAATTTATATTTACATACATAAGTCACACACGAAAAAATACATGACTATTTATAAAATGATAGCTTATTTTGGGAGACGTGCTTTGAATCCAATATTTTATATTGGCTTAGTCGTTGTTGTGAAAAATGTCTTGTTCGGGATATATTGGTTATTACATTATGTAAGCTATTTTTATTTTCCTTGCTTGTTCATAATTTTTTTTCATTATCCATTAAATATGTGAAAAATTATGGACATGTAAATGTTGGCACACACATTTGTATCCCCCATTTTTCTTTCTTATTTTGCAGTTGAAGGCTAAATTATTTTTAAAGGATTTGAAAAGTTATGGGAATACAATAGTGATTACAGGATGCACAGATGGTATTGGGAAAAGTTTAACATACGCATTGGCTAAGCAGAATGTGAATTTATTATTAATTAGCCGAAATGAAAAGGAATTAAAAAGCATAAAAAAGGATTTATTGGAAATAAATAAAAATTGTCAAAGAACTATTGATTATATAGTTTTTGATTATAATGAACATAAATTTTCTTCATATAAAAGTATGCAAGACAAACTTCAAAAAATTGATGTCGGAATTTTGATTAACAATGTTGGAATTTCATATCCAAACCCATTGGTACAAAAAAATAAAAATAAAAAATATATAGCAGTAGCAGTAGCAGTAATAGTTCATTTGCACACCTTCAATGAGAGTCATATGCATTAATAGATAGAAATATAATATGTATGTAAATATGTAGAATAATTAAATATACGAATTTTTTCTTTCAGTATTTTCACGAAATGGAAACCGAGCTAATAGAGCAATTGGTGAATGTAAATTTGATGTCTGCTTATTTTATGACAAGATTAGTTTTACCAAGTAATTTTTATTTTTTAAAAAAGTATGTGATACCTACATTAATAGTTCTTTCCATACATATTGTTATTTTTTTTTCATTTATTAGCCATGATAAAAAAAAGAAGAGGTTTAATTTTGTATACATCAAGTGGTGTGACGGCTTTACAAGCATCGCCATTATATACTGTCTATGCATCCGTTAAAGATGGAGTGTGTTCGTTTGCGAATTCTTTGAACGTAAGTCCTTATACTTATGCAAATAAATGATTATTTCGTTTTCTACTTATTAATCACAGGAATGTGTCCACTCAGCTTTCCTTTGCTTTAATTAATTTTCATTGATTGCTACGTTTTTTAGGCTGAGTTAAAGGAATATAATATACAAGTTCAGTGCCATATTCCTATGTTTATTACAACCAAATTATCAAAAATAAGAAAAAGTAGTTTATTTGTACCAACCCCTGAAATGTATTCTGAATGTGTTATCCAAAAAATGAAGGAAGGGAATATTTTACCATACAATGTTATATCTTCTCCATATTTTTTTCATAAAATTCAAATTTTTTTTTATAATTGTTTTCCTAAATGGTTATTTAGTATTGTTTCGTTAGCATCACTTAAGGTAGTCAGACAAAAGGCGTTGAAGAAAATGAAGAAAGAAGAATAGAGTGTGTTCACTTTTTGTTATTTATGATTTAAGTTTACTATTTCAATCTTTGTCATTTCTTATTAATCGCTAATTATTTTTTTAGAAATTTTTTTTTCCATAATTTGTAAAAATACATATTTACATTTATACTATCTAGACTTTACATTAACCTTTTATGAAAAAGAGGGAAATAGAAAAAAAAATTATTATATTAATTTTGCCATATAAATGTAATACCTTTGTCATAAATTTATAAAACATATTTATGGCTGTTCATTAGTTAAACATAAATAGTATACTTAGCTTTGTGCATAAAAATAATCATTTCTTAGTATAAATAAATTGTAATACATATACAAGGTATTTTTTTTTTGGGGGGAAGGTTATGAAAATATTTCTTGCTATATAGTATATAATTAAATTAGTATAGATATAAATATATATATGCTTATTTATGAATACCCGTTTAACTACTATTTCGTTGCATTTGGTTTTTTCCAAATTTGTTTTTTTTTTGATAGAATGTATTGCTAGCTATTTTTTTTTTTTTTTCATTTTTTTAATTTCACAAAAACTATATTAAATTTGTAAAGCCAGTGGTAAATAAGGATATTTTTTTTGCATACATTTTGAATTAAAAAAAAAGTGTTTGTATTAAAAATATGGATTAATTTATTGGGATCTCATTAATTTTATGAGAAGATATATTTATATATCAGCTTAGCTAATTTTTTTCCATATTTGTTTTGCATATTTTCCGAAGGGTATATAATATTACGAATTATATTCTTAAAAGAGTTATATAAATTAGAAAAAATGAAAAGGAAATATTTTCATTTATTTATAGTTATTTTGTTGATTATATTCAACATATTAATAAGTGGCGTTTCGTCACAAAATAGTAATGAAAACAAAAAGGGTGTAGAAAAACAAAAAGGCAGTGATAGTAAAAAGAATAACAAAAATTCAGCATCCTCTAATAATAAAAGTTCAGGTAAAAAAAAAAGTAATGACAATGCAAATAACAGTAAACAAAATAATGCGAAAAAAAAACCTGATAATATCATAAAAAAATCAGATAAAACCAAATCCGGTGCGGCATCGAATACTATTAATAATGGCACTAAGAATAATAATCAGTTTATGGATGAATATAATAAATTTGAAAAACAATTATTAGACAATGAAAAGGCTGAGGAAATATATGAAGAAACAAATAACGTTAAAATTAGTGATGCCCAAAAAATTGTAGAAAATAATAATGAAATGAAACCTAATGCTAATGATTATAAAGAAGTAGATTCCGGTGATTTAGAATATAATGATGAAGATTTAACAAGTATATGGAATGAAAATATGAAATATTTTGAACCAACTACTATGTTAACTTTTGAAGTTTCTGGAAATTCTGAAGAATTTTTATATGAGGATATTCAAGATTTGAATACATATTTTCGAGGTCTTTTTTATTTAAATAATGAATTAGATGATAGTAAGGTCTTATTTATTATTTCCGATCCGGATGGTGAAATTGTATATAAAAGAGAAGCTACTGAAGGTATATTTTATTTTCATACAACCAAACTTGGGGTATATACTATAATTATTAAAAATACAAAATGGATGGAAAAAAAAGTAGTTACTGTTGCTATAGGGTTAGGAGAAAGACCTTCATTGAGTTCTGATCACTTAAAAGATTTTTCTAGCTATATTGATCAAATTATTTTCGAAGCAAAAATATTAAAAAATGAAATTAAATATTTATCATCAAAACATATTGCACATATAGAAAAAATGGAAAAAATTACAAACAAAGCCTTTTTATATTGCTTCCTCAAATTATTTGTTCTTATAGTTCTTTCTTTTTTTACAATTTATTATGTTAAAATCTTGGTATCAAACAAAAGAGTTCTCTAGGGTGTTGTGGCATTTAAGTTGAAATAAATAAGTGCAGGGGAATATTAAAAAAAACGCTTTATCAGAATTCCGATACTCAATGATATGCCGATAAAAAGGACCTAAATCAGCGGTGCATATATTTCCCCCTATTATTAAGTATTTTTTCTTTTTTTTCTTCCTTTTTTATGTTTTTTGTTTTTTTTTGTTTTATTTGCAACATTTGCATTTAAATGTGAATATTAAAATGTAGAAATATTTGTCATTTCACTAAAAACTTTTAATATACAAAACGCCAAATTTTTATAAATTTTTTACTATTCAAAAATGATGGTAGCCATAGCTAGCTGTGTGTTAGAATGTTTTTTTTTTAATTTTGGCTAGTTGTGCAAATTAATTCTGACTTATTCAGAATATTTTTAAATATTAAAAAAAATATTATGGGATAGGTTTTGTATGTGGAAATAATTTTATAGTTGTATCAGGAATATATATGTGTGTATAAAATAAATGGAATGTATTAAAAATTTAATGGTAATTTCACTAAAAATAATTTTTCAAGATATAATGTAACAACATATATTAAAAAAAAACATGATAAGATACTTATCGAATAGGTATTTCACTAGGTATATAAGAAACAAATCGTTTGAAATTGAAAGCAAATACATTGTTAAAGTTAATTAATAATGGTATATTCAAATTTTTATTTATAATTTGAATTATAAATAAACATAATTGAAGAAACAAAAAAGGAAAAATGGAAGAAAAAGTATTTCACAAAAAAAAGGATAATAAAAATCTGCAAAGGTTATTAATATAGTGATACATTTCTTTGCAACAATATTTATGCATACATACATAGGGATATATATGTGCTGGTACTTCCATGGTAATTTGATAATCCTTTACAATGGAAATAAAAGGAAATATATAAAATTTGATAAAAGGTGTGTTTAAAAATTGGAAAGAATTTTATTTTAGTTACACGGATTTAGAGTTTCAGTTTTATTGTTACTACTTATACTAAGGTTTTTTTGATTGAGCCGTTTTTTTTTTTTGTTTCATGATGATGTCACGTATAATTGTGGCTAGTTCTGTTCTGGCATCTTCATAAATATTGGAGAGCATAAAGTGATTTGTGTTTATATTAAATGTTCCTTTTGTTAAACAAAAATTGCAAACAGATACAGGTTGTTGAAGAGGAGTTTTAGTAGTGTTGGAAATGTTTTGTGCAATTTTATAATAATATGGGCAACTTTTCATAATTTTTATTAATTCTTTATATCTCATTATTTCATATCTTGGAATAATTTGTATGGAATATATATCATCATTTGTTTGTTCATTATGTTGTATGCTGGTTGAATTAATTTTTTTTCGTTTTTTTTTAAGATTTTCATTAATATCATTTTCTTTAAAATTTGTTTTTTCAAATATGGCATTTTTTAAATCATGATTAATAATATGTCTACTAGAAACATAAACAGTTTTCACATTTATCCGTGTGACAAAATTACATGGGTTTACAAGAAGAACATTGTCTTTATCGTTGTCTTGACAGCTATTTGTAGATATACAACTATCGCCATTTTCTTGTGTTTGTTTTTTTTTTTGATTTTTTATGCTTTCTTTGTCTGATCCAATTTCGGAGTTTGTATATTTTCCGAACAAATCATTTCTATATTTATTTTGATTTATTAAAATACCGATATAATTATTTTTGGCGTTATAAATAAAATTACTGGATTTATGTATTCGTTTTTGTTTTTTAAAGTCCCAGTTTTTAATTTTATCTTTTATAATTTGTTCAGTATCTGCGCTTCCTGCAGTTTCGTCCTCTTCTTCTTCTTCTTCTTCTTCGTCATTTTCATTTTCTTTAGATTGATCATACGTTTTCAATGTGTGCTTTGAATAAGTATCAGTTGGATTTTGTGTATTATTAGAATTGTGTGTTTCATATTGTGATGCTATTGATTTATCTTCTGTAATTAAGTTGTTTTCATAGCATATTTTATCATGATTTAAAGATGAGGAAGTGCTTTGATTTTTTTTGTTTTTTTTTGCACTGAGCTCACTAGAAATAGTTTCGCTAGTTGCTTCTTCAGATATTACTTGATGGTAAATATTTTCATTTGTAATTTTTTTATCTGTTTCGATTAAATTTGTAGAAGGAAGATTTGAGTCTAAATTATTTTCAACCACTTGATCTGATTTATTATTTTTTAATGAAAAAGACATTGGCTGATCATTGCTTTGATTCATTTCTTTGGCTATTCCATGTTTGGAATTAATTTCTGTAGCTTTTGGAGCACTCGATTTAGAAATATTTATATAATTTTTTTTTTTTTTTGAAACAAAAATAACATCCATTGGTTTTACATGCATAACTGTTTTTATATCTCTTCTACATAAAAACATTTCATTCCAAAAATTTTGTTTATCAATGCATACATTTAAAAACTTAACGAAAACAAGTTTACCTTCAATTAATACTAACCCAAATGCATTAATCATAGTATCATCATTATTTTTATCATGTAATTTTTTATAATTTTCAATGGGACAGTTGGACATGTCGTTATCAAGAGCTGGTTCATTCTCTTCTGAGTTTATACTAGGGTAAATATTTAATTCCATACATTTTTTATTTTCATTGTCTTTAGTATTTTCTTCTGAATTTAAACGATAAGGTAATGTGTATATATCACCTTTTGTTTTTTCAAATAAACTAATTATAGAATAATTTAAATTTTGAACTATTGATTTTAAAATTTGTTTCATATTTTTTATAAGTTCTACACTTTTTTTTTGTTTTTTTAGTTTCTTTAAATGTTTTTGTTTAGATATATTTTCATCCAAATTTTGAGAGCATATTATTTCTTTTGATATATTTTTCCTGTCTTGTTCAGAATATTTTGGGTCTTCTTTTAATTTTACATGACCATGTTCATTATTTAGTATGGTATGATTTTCGAAGTTATAATTTTTTTTTTGGGATAGTAGTTTGTCTGTTTGCCCATCCTCCTTCCAAATATCTTCCCTCTTTAGAACAACCCATTTGTTGTTTTGGAATAGCTCGAAGTTTTGGTCATATTTTTTTTCAGCATTTTGGTCATAATTTTGTTCGAAATTGGTGAGTAACTTTTTAAATGATATGAGCATGTGCATGTGGTGAATATAATAGTTAATAAAAAAGCTAGCTCGTTTTAATTCATATAAATAAACTAACCAAGTTGCACTGCTTACCTTGCTTGTTAAATCAATATTGTGTTCATATAATTTTTCAAAAGCATTATTTTTATAGTTATTCCAAATTTGAGAACTTTGATTATATCTATTGTTATAATGTTGTGCCCATGTGAGTTCATCTAAATCGCATTCATTTTGCCAACCAATTTTATGAACATTATTTATTATTTCTGGTATTTTTCTTGCTTGTGCAGGTTTATTTTGATGGCTGTTTTCAGCTTGGTCACTACATTCATTTAAAGGTGCACACAGATTTTCATTGTATTGTTTTTGTATATATGAAGAATTTTCACATTTTATATCAAATTCATTATTATAATTTTCAATAGAACACGAATCATGATTATTTAAACTCATTTTATCGTTCGAATTGTTTTCTAAATCGTCATTTATTGTACTTATTTCGGATTCATTGTTTTTATTTATAGAGTTGTAAGAACATAAATTATCCAAATTCTTTATTGATTTATTATTTTCAAACAGAGCTTTTCTAATATCTTCAGGGTTTAAATTTGATTGTAAAGTTATATTTTGTTTAGTATCAATTTTTATTTGTTCGTTTAAATTATGATAAAGTTCAGGGTGATAATCTCGGGATCTTCTCAAATGTTGACTCGAACTTCGACCTGAATATTGTCTTGGTGTTTGGCTTGATAATTTGGATGGACTTCTTTGAAATAGTGTTTGAATTTGATCATTGTTTTCTTCTTTTGTTTGATAAATAAAATCTTTAGAAGATAAGTCATTGAGTCTGCAGTAATTTTTTAATTCGAACTCGTTTTCGTTTTTTTTTTCATTTATATTTCCGGTGTGATAATTGGAAGTGCTTCTAGCGCGTGGTTTATAAGTTTCCCCGTTAGGATTTGGGTGCATTAAATAGGGATATAAATAGCTTGATTTATTAAAAAAAATATCATAATTAAAACTATATATAGGATCATAAAGAGTAAGTAATTCATCCCATACACCTCCATGACATGCAGATGATAAAAGTTTCTTATTTGATTCATAAATATTTTTTTTATAACATCTGTCTTTATCAATTATATTAATAATTTTCAATAATTTTTTTCTTGAATTTAATGCATTATAAAAAATAAATAATGAATATAAAAGAGGGGATGCATATAAAAGATATTCTTTATTTATTTCTTCTTCTATATCCTGTTGAAAATTATTTAAATCGTTGTTTGTTTTTAAAGATGATTGTTTTTTTTTATTTTTTTTACTATATATAATATTATGATATTTTGCAATTTTTTTATTATTTTTATGTAAAATTTTAAGAGAATTTATTTGGTCCTTCTGAGATTTTCCATCCTTTTTAAGTTTCACACTATTCTGTGTCTTTGATTTTTTTTTCATTTTTGGCACATGGATTAGGGAGCAATCTGAATTTTGGGAACAGATTGTGAAAAAGTTTGCACTTTCAGCATGGTCACTATTTTGTAGATGTGCTTGGCAATAATGTTTTAAGCACGACTTAGGAGTCTGTTCGTTGAACCAACTTTTTGAAAAAAATTTATGGATATAATTATATGATAAATCCAAAAACTGTTGATTAAGTGTATTGTAGCTAGCTTTTTCATTTTTTAGATTAAACAAATTTGAATCATGAATAAATGGCGTTCCGTTTGTATCTGTGTTAGAATTGGTGTGCATTATTTGGTTGGAAATTTTCGTATAAGTTTTGACACTTTCGTCTTTATTCAATTCTTTTAGATCATAATTATTTTCAGAATTTGTTTGATCAGGGTAATAAAACTGATGTTTGTTTGTATGGTTTAAGATTTCATTTTCTGGAAATTTACAATAACGTATAGAAAGCATCATCCATAAAACAGTTGGTAATCCACCTTGTTTCATAGATGGGATCGTTCTATTTTTTAATAAAAGTTTTAGAAGCTTCATAACATTTTTTAAATTCGGATAAGATTTCATTATACTTAAAAAAAATTCAGTATGTTTTATTGAATTAGTTGTATTTACTGATAAGTCACATGCTACATTATTTTTTTTAAGAGTAAGAATAGGTACTCTTGCTGAATCAATAAGTTGCATTTCAACATCTTTCAAAAAGGTATATTCATTTTCGTCAAATTTTGTATTATCAATATTGTATGAGCAGTTAGATGTACTAATTGATATGTCATTTTTTTCCTGCTTTATTTTATTTATAGAATAATATAACGTGTGTAGAATAAACTTACTAGAAAATTCATTTGTTTGTATAACGATATCTAGGTCGCTTGATTTTGAGTCGATACCATATGCACTCGACCCAACTATATATATATGAACATTAGAATTAAATAATTGTTTTATCAATTTTAATAATGATAAAAAAAATAATTTTTTTGTTGATATAACATCTTTAGTAGGCTTAACCAAATTTAATATATTTAATAAATTATTTTCTGTTTTTCGTAATAAATTAAATATAAATAATTTATCTTGATTTATCAAAGGTATATCAAATGGTGGTATACTTTCATTTATTTTATTTCCTTTACTTATTATACAATTGGTTAGCATGATTTGATTTGTCATCGAATTATTATGTTTAATAAGTGGAATTATGGAAATAGATCTACTAGCGTTTTTTATTTTATTATTTTTTTCTTCACACATTAAACTTATTGATCGAAAATTGCCAATACAATTGTTATGCATACTTTTTATATTTTTACTTAAAATATTATTTGAATATAATTCTATTTTGTTATATAAGTTTGAAATTTCCGATTTTGTTTCTATATAGTTGAAAATGTTTTGTTGTGTGTGACTGCCTAAGTGATTATCTCTAACTTGTTCATAAGCATTATTAGAAAGCTCAATTTTGTTTTTATTTTTTTTATTCATTTTTGGGTAGTCGTTTTGTATAGTCTCATAAGGATAATCATTTTTTTCTTCGGCTCCTGCTTCAGCGTGATTTTTTTCTAAATCGGGACCATCGTTTTGATTAGTGTATTTATGGTGAAGGGGGTATTGCAAATTTATATGGGGGTTTTGAAAAAAATTCATATAATTCTGCAAAGTACCAAAATGTGGATAGGGATTGTAGGCATAACTATTATTGGCAATGCTGTTGTTATTATAAACAAAATTAATAGGATGTAATAAATGATTTGTATACGGAAAAGGAAATGCAAACTGTGTTAGCATTTTATTGGTGTCACGATTTTTTATATTATCAAAATTGTAAAAAGTATTATTTGATTCTTTGTGTGCAATATGGATATCATTATATTGTTTTGAAAAGAATGGTATATTATAATTGGGTATAAATGAAAATTTAGATTGATTTGTGTTAGAAACTTCATCATATTTTTCATTATTTGTATCAACATTGTAAGGGTATTGATTTTTATTTGCTGTTTTATTCTTTATTTTGTTATTTATAAAATTTGGGAAGTGTAATGGCAATTCTTGAAACTCTTTTCTTTTATATTTGTTTAATGATTTATTATTTTTTTCATTTTTAGTAGCACCATTTTGATGACCATAGTTATGTTTATATAGGTTTATAAAATATTTATTCAAATTTGAATTCGGATCAACATTATTAATATTGCTTGAATTTCGAAGTGCATTATTTATGAGCGGATTAAATTCATTATAAAAATTTCCTTTAATATTATAATTTTCTCTTGAATTAAATGGACTCATATAATATTTATCAAAATATTGTCTATCATATAGACAATGATTGGCAAAATCCATGGAACTAGGAATTTGATTTTTTAAAATATGATTTTTCTTATTATAAAAATGTCTTGAATAATTTTGTAGTATCCCGTTTGGAGAGTTGAGAAAAACTTGATTTCCCCATCTATCCAGATAATATAAATTATTTGTATTTATAGTATTATTAAAAACGGAGTCATAAGATTGATGATTGTTTAGGACAGGATTTGGTGGAGCATTAGTAAATGGAATAGGAATAACATTGTTAATATAATAATTTGGCCCTAAGGTATGATTAAAATATGGTATATTCATTTTTTGTTTTTCTATAGCTACTTCATTTTGCTCACTTAAATATTTCCTATTAGAATTTTGCATACAAAATAGGTTATTTAAATAATTATTATATAAAAAATCTGGTGAAAAGTTTGTATTTGGAGTAATAAAATTATTTTCACAGTTGTTTATGTATTGAGGATGCTCTTTATGGAATTTTCCATCTTCATGATCTTTATTTTTCTGAACTTTTACACTAGTATTGGATGTTGTTTTATTTGGGCTGGTTTTTTTTTTGTTATTTTGGATATTTTTTTTTTTTTTTTTTTGGCTAGTTGGGTTACTATTAGATCGATTATTTCTATTGCCACATTTGCTCGTTTCGTTTTTTTGAGCTCGGAATGGTTCTATAATTGTATCCTCATTATTAGAATTATTACATGTGTCAATTTTATTTGTTTTTAAATTTATAAATTCGTCTTTGCCTATGATTTTGTGAAGTTGTTTGTTTTTTTTTGAAAATTTTTCATTATTTACCTTTTCAGAATTGGTAAGTTGGATGTGTTTTTTTTTTACCTTACCATGTTCAGGTAAATTTAATGTCGAGCTAGCTATTTTGGTCGTTTCATGGTTATAATTTTCTTTCTCTTGTTCTAATATTTCTTCAAATTTATTTATTTTTTCTTTCCTTTGTTTTTGTTTCTTCCTTCGTCGTCGTTTCTTTCTTCTCATGATGTTATTATTTGTTTCATCGTTTTGTTGAATATTTGGCACATTTATAGGACGAGTTAAATTAGGGGACGTATTTTCTTTATGTTCAGAAAAAAATAAATCCTCCTTATTATTGGCTAGAAACTTTTCATTTTCTGTGTAATTACTACTAATGTCATTATGCTGATCATCGGAATTATATAATTTTTCTGTTTGTGGGAATTTCTTTTTGATATTTTGTGTGTATGAATTATTAGAGGTAGAGCATTGTAACGAATTAAAACTATTTTCATTAACATTTGGAGAATTCTTTTTTTTTTTTTTTTTTTTTTGATTTATATCCAATATATTTTTAATACTATTATTCATGCGATTTTTATTTGGTGGAAAAATTAAATTGTTACTTGGGGATGTACTATGATCTGAAAGAAAGTATTTGGCCGTAATTTTATTAACATTATTATTTTTTTCTGAACCGTTAATAATTTTATTTTGACATGTAGATTTTTCGCTATTATTATTATTTGTGTCATTTTTTTTGTGCTTACTAATTATGTTATTATGGATATTAGAAATGTTTTTTTGAACAGTTAAATTAATTTCTTTAGCATTTTGTCTCAGTCCTGTTTCATTATCAGTTTTGTTTTGTGCATGTTCATAGCTAGTATCACTACTTTTTTTTTTTTTTTTTTCGTTTTTTTTTTTTTGTCTTTTTTTATTTAAAAGACCTTTTAATCCGATATGAAGAAGAGACTTGAAATATTTATCATTATGTATTTTTTTTTTTGGAATATTTGTAATGTTGACAATTTCAGATTCATAATAATTGCCATTCCATTTTTCTAAAAAAGTAAAGTCTTTACATGTATTATTATTATAGCGATTTTGTTTGGTATTTTGATGGTCATTAAGGTTATATTTATTATTTTTATGTATACTATTTTCATTATGAGTATGAGAATCTTTTGATATATTTGTACTTTCGGTGTTATTTTTAATATCCGTAAAATTATCATTTATAAAGTTATCATCTTTTACTTGTTCAAGTATGGAGTTATTATTATTATTTTTTAAAATATTATTTGCGGTTTTAAAATTTGAAACTTCCTTTAAGGTTACAAAATTAGAAGAATCATTATTGTCATTATGAACATCTTTTCCTTTAGTTGTATTTTTTTTTATATATATTTTTGTGTGTGATTTTTTTTTCATTGAATTTTTTAAATTTAAACTTTTAAATTGAGTAAAATAATTTAAATTGTATAATATTTTATTAACTTGTTTCATTTTTTTTTTATACATAATTGTATCTAATTTACTTTTTGAGCTTTGACTATAATCTTGGGTATCATTACTATCATAATTACAATCTTCATTATTCTTTTTGACAAAATAATTCTGATGGTTTTCATATTCTGATAGTATAGAATTAGTAGTGATTGTTTTATCAAGTAAGCTTTCATTTTGTGTATTATTAATTTTATTATTTTTTTTTTTTTTTTTTTTTTTAATCTTTTTTTTATCAAGTTCGCTACTTTTTTTACATGTGTATATTTTGCTGTCACTGTCATATCTTTTTGAATACTTACTAATGGTTGAAGCATTTCTAATATTATAAACATTTTTGTTATTTCTACATGGGTGTACAGATTTGATTTTCTTTTGTTCATTATCATTATTGTTGTTTAAGCTTTTGACTTTTTTTTTTTTGGCAGAACTTTTATCATCTTTATCCTGGTTAGTGTCATTAAAAATGGTATCGCTAGATATGTTACATATTTTTTTTTTACACTTTTTTGTGTTCATATTATTATCTTTGATAAGGGAGATATGATTAGCAATTTTTTTATGAAGTATATCTTCCATTTTGATTTCAATAATGCTTGTACATGTGTAGATTTAAATATATGAGCGTGCCCAATAGATATAGGCACAGACGTTTCTACGTGTTTTCTGTTATTTTTTATTTTTTCGTTTTTTTATTATGAGATGCCGTTAGGCTATATCCTTTTTATGAGCAGATAAATTTTGACCCTCGTTGAAATTCACCATATTTCGTGGAGGGAATATAAAATAAATTGCTGTATTATATAATATATATTTTTCTGAACTGTGCAGGAGTATGTATATAAATGTGTGATATAATTGTTATTTCATATTTTATATATGTTCGGTAAGGCTCGTATCTGCATTGCTGTATTTGTTTCTGCTTGCGTAGAAAGAATGCAAAAACGTATAAAAGTTTTGTGCTTGGTATATGTAAGTATGTATATACGGGTTAAGTATAAAATGGGACGTAGGCGAATAAAACAATATGCATATATTATATATTGATAATATGTCGTCGAAAATAAAAAAAAAGGAATATGAAACAAACGAATATGTTTATAAATGGATGAACTGTTTATTGTTAAAAAATCAAAGGCCATAAATATGTCGTTTAAAATGATTTTTTTTTTACAAAAACATAGATAGGTATATTTGAAAATAAAAAAAATGAAATAACATAAAATGTTAAGTTAAAAAAAGTATGTATATAAATATATGAACTTAATTAAAAACGTTGTAGTGTTGAATTGTACGTATGTAGGTCCATTCAATTGATTATAAGCATATATAGTAATTCATAAAACAGTTTTAACTTAAAATGAGTTTGCAAAATAAGGGGATGGCACAACAAGCTATACTCTTTTTTTAAAAAAATATACACGAATAGATTATTTAATTAACATAGAGGAAAAAAGTATACATGACAATATGCATATGTATATGTATAATATATGTGTATATACATGATATGAATAAATTTTCCAATTCCTATGGATTCTATATAACTAATATTTTGATAATCTGCTTGAGATATGTATGAATATAATTTATTGTGTACTTTAATTTTTAATTCCCAAAAAATATAAAATATATAACATTGGATATTTTGAAAAAGCTGAAGAGTATAGGCTATGCATACTTTTTTCATAAAATTTATTTTTTATATTTTTACATTTGGAAAATAAACAAATGGATGATATAAATAATTAACGACATGAATGTATAAATAATCGACGACATAAAAATATAAATAATTGATGGTAGAACGCATTAAAATATATAATAATATGGGAACAAGGGGAAAATTTATGCAAACTCAAATATTAAGAGTGTTATGGAAAATGAAAAAAAAATTATAATTCCTTTTACATGCATGTATATATAATAGCTTATAAAAAATATGGAAAATAATATATTATATTCAAAATAATTTTTAATGTTTTAAATAATGAAAAAAAAAAATATATATATAAAAAAACGAATTAAAGAATGCACATTCTTATAACTAAAAAAGGTACAGAAACATGTTGGGTATGTTTTATAAAATTTAATTTGATAACACTTTGATTTTCGTTTTTGTAAACATGTTGATTATATTTAATTATAAAATAATGTAAAGTTTGATAAATGATATGAAATATATCATTTTTATTTTCTTTAGAAAGGTAAAAGGATAATAACAAAATATGTATAAAGAATTTACACGTATTTTTTAAAATTTATTTAAAGTACGATATAAAATAGATGAATACAAAAAGATGTAGATAATTTTGGAAATCATTGATAAAGCCTGATTGTCTTTGATATATTATATTTTATTTAGTATGGATAGTGTTGTTCCTTATATTTCTATTCATAAATCTTTATTTCATATATATATATATCGAAGTATGTCATACTTTAAATGCTTAACCAATTCATTTTTATTATGTATTAGGTTATTTTCTTATTTATTACAAAGAGCAATCTTACTTTTTACGAATGTAGTTTCTTCTAATTGTTATAAATAAATTAATTGCACACATCTTAGAGGGTGGCTTAGTGATAATTAAATATGTGTGTAATATATATACACACATAAGCTTGGAAATGTGTTTGATTATGTTTAAGCTCATCCAAATTTAATAAAAATAAAATAATTAAAAAAAAAGAAATAACATAGGCTAATTATGGAAATACTAAACATTGCAATATTGAATTATTATTATTTTTTTTTTTTTTTTTTTGAAAATGTATAGTTTACAAATTTTAATTTTATAATTTAGTTAATCAGTGTTTGGTACTGATAATTTTTTTCCGTATCTCTTTCATTAGTTAAAAAAAATTTGGATATACAATATTGTGTATTAAGAAGTGTGTACGCAAAATGGCGGTAAAACGTTAAGTAAATTTTTATATAATATTAAAGTACCTTTATATGTACTGGTACAAGCTAATAGTTTGCATATCTTCTATTTTTATTTGTTAATAAAATTTGATCAATATTATTGTGCGTTCAATGAATGCACATATCATAGTAGTACTTGCACATAATAAAAAGAAACGAAATGGGAACGAAAATAAGGATATGCCAATATAAGCGACTTATTTTGTATGCAATATTTTGTGAATATTATATATGCCCTTAAGATTGTAAAATTTTTATTATAGCTTAACGAAAAAGGAAAAAAAAATATTTATTAGTAATAGCTATATATAGATAACACATTTTATAGTGTATTTATTTTTATTAAATATAAATTATGAACACACTATATATTTATAAATGTTAATTAAAATTAATTGACTTAAATAATATATAGCATAGGAGTATGTAATAACCCTAGTAAAAAAAAAAAAAAAAAAAATAAAGGTAAGAAAATTCCCTATCATGCATAAGTATATATTTATCATGTGTTAGCTATTGCATAGTTAGATAAAGTAGTACAGTCATAAAAGTTTTTCAAACATATGCATACTATACCTGTGTACCTATTTTTTCTCAAACTCTATGATATATTGTGTAAGAAATAAAAAGATTACTCGTGTATATTTGATGTGTCTTTGTTTTATGTCGATAATATATTAAGAATGCATATTATAAAAGTCGTTTAGATTTTCATTTTCTTGTCTCGTATTTAGAGTACACAAAAAATAGCGAATCATATTGCTAGATATACAAAATGAATATTTAAAAAATGTAATGAATACACAATCTTTTGTTGATATTTACGCGATTTATTCCTATTATTGTATAAGTTTCAGTACATTTTTAGAGACTTCGCATTAGCAATATCTCTAAATGTGCATTTGTGTCTTTGATTTTTATAAAATATTAAACATAGGAATGTATATTTCATTCGTTATTTTACAAGTAATGCTATACGCTTTTTATGAGTATTAGTATTATTTATTTTCTCCTACATATTATACAAAAAAAAAAAAAAAAAACTATATATATATAATTCGTACACATATATGTAGCTATATCCGCATTTTACACAATTCATTTTTTTTGTGTTATTGAAAAAAATAAATTATAAAATATATCGTTAATTAATATAGTTTATCATATAAAGAATAAATAGCTGATATTATATATTTGAATATTATGTATATAAATGTATAAATATATATAAAGATATAATATATACTTTTGATTTTGAAAAAGTATAAATAATTAATAAAAAAATTAGAAGTGATTTTATGTAATTTATTTTTTATAAGCATTATATTTATTGACTGTTATAGTTATATATATTAACAAGGTAATAAAAATAATACTTTTTCTTTATTACCTTTGCATATTTTATAAATGTTTATACTTACATTATTTACATACTATATATACATAATCCCTTGTGTAAATATATCTATATATATGTATATAAGTTTGGCAATATTTATGCTCTTTATTTAGTTATATATGTGTTTATAACTGTGATATTATTACCCTTAAGTGGGACTGCACACACATTTTATGTGTACATCTCGTGGGCATACTTCACTTCTTATTATATCTATACCTATTGCTTCTTTAAACTAAATTATGCTTATAACACATTTCCCTTTCTTCTTGTCTTAGATAAACTTATTCGAAAATGAGAGAAGTTATTAGCATTCACGTTGGTCAAGCAGGTATCCAAATCGGAAATGCTTGCTGGTAAGGGATCAAACCTCAGAAAAGCTGCAAAAAACTGCAGAAAAAATAAAGCCGCCTTTCGATGGCGACGCTGCATGCGGACCGATATTGTGAAATTAATTTTTTCTAAACCCATACTTGTACTTCTTCGTTTTTAGGGAGCTTTTTTGCCTAGAACATGGAATTCAACCAGACGGTCAAATGCCCAGTGATCAAGTCGTAGCAGGTGGTGATGACGCATTCAACACGTTCTTCTCTGAAACTGGAGCAGGAAAACATGTAAGAAGAGAGAAAGGGAAAGCAGAAACCTTCTTAATGATAAATTGCAGGATATATGACTTACTTTAAGTCGGATCTCGATTTATTAGTCATTTTTCTATGAATATGGTCGACATTATGTGTATCTATTTTTCTCTTTACAGGTTCCTAGATGTGTATTCGTTGATTTAGAACCCACTGTGGTTGATGAAGTAAGAACCGGAACCTATCGCCAATTATTTCATCCTGAACAATTAATATCAGGAAAAGAAGATGCAGCAAATAATTTTGCAAGAGGACATTATACAATTGGAAAAGAAATAGTAGATATATGCTTAGACAGAGTTAGAAAGCTAGCTGACAATTGCACAGGTTTACAAGGATTTTTAATGTTCAATGCTGTAGGAGGTGGTACAGGTAGTGGTCTTGGTTGTTTATTATTAGAAAGGTTAGCAATTGATTATGGAAAAAAATCTAAATTAAACTTTTGCTCATGGCCATCACCCCAAGTTTCGACTGCTGTAGTTGAACCATATAATTCCGTTTTATCAACTCATTCATTATTAGAACACACAGATGTAGCTATTATGTTAGATAATGAAGCTATTTATGATATATGCAAAAAAAATTTAGATATAGAAAGGCCCACATATACAAATTTAAATAGATTGATTGCTCAAGTTATATCATCTTTAACAGCTTCATTACGTTTTGATGGTGCATTAAATGTTGATGTTACTGAATTCCAAACAAATTTAGTGCCATACCCACGTATTCATTTTATGTTATCATCCTATGCTCCAATTATTAGTGCTGAAAAAGCATATCATGAACAATTATCTGTATCCGAAATTACAAATTCAGCATTTGAACCTGCATCTATGATGGCAAAATGTGATCCTAGACATGGAAAATATATGGCTTGCTGTTTAATGTATAGAGGAGATGTAGTACCAAAAGATGTAAATGCCGCTGTTGCCACTATAAAGACAAAAAGATCTATTCAATTTGTCGATTGGTGTCCAACTGGATTTAAATGTGGTATTAACTATCAACCTCCAACAGTAGTACCAGGTGGAGACTTAGCAAAAGTTATGAGAGCTGTTTGTATGATCTCTAACTCAACTGCTATTGCTGAAGTATTTTCAAGAATGGATCAGAAATTTGATTTAATGTATGCAAAGAGAGCTTTTGTCCACTGGTATGTTGGTGAGGGTATGGAAGAAGGTGAATTCAGTGAAGCTAGAGAAGATTTAGCTGCATTAGAAAAAGATTATGAAGAAGTCGGCATTGAAACTAATGATGGTGAAGGAGAAGATGAAGGATACGAATAAATAAACTTTTTATGTATCGCATAAAATGTGATTATACCAATGTGCATGTATATATACATTACTTTGCATACGGTGAATTTTTATTTTTTTTCCATCTCTAACACATTGCCATTCATAGAGCAATTATGTTCCATATCTGTGTATATAAATAAATATGTATAAATATATACCATCTATTTTTTTTTTCAACATATATTCACGTAAAACATATACATGCATAATATATGTGTGTGTGCATTCCGTAATAAGTAAGACAGCTTCCAATTAGTTCAATTTATATAAGCGTATGTATAGGCATAAAAATAATAAAAAAAATAAAAAACATAATGCGTAGAATTAACTTTATCCGATATTTATAAAGCCTTGGCATTTCATAACAAATTAAAAAAAAATAATTAACCAAATATAAATGGGGGGGACTAAATTGTGATTATTTTGAAACCCAACTTGTCAATATGCGACATAGCATATTGCCGTAATATTATTATAGTGACTATTCGTTTTTTTTATTTTTTTAAATGGTCGTATGCCATCAAGGTAGCGATATAATTATATAGTAAAAAATTGATTGCAAATATTTTTATGCACAGTTAATAATAAAAGATGATATTATATGACTGTTCAGAATTTTATATACAATTTGTTTTTTTTTGTCGTTATCATTTTTATAGTTTCAATATGAACAAATAGGATGGTATATTTTTCAGACAAACCATGAGGAACCTTTTAATGAAGCATAAGAACTTTATCATTTGCTTTGGTCTTATTTGGTTATATATATATTCAAAGAGAATAATAAGGTATATCTTAGGATATTTTTGAATTTATTATATGCCAAATAAATGTTTCTTATATAAATGTTTTTTTTTGCATTATTTTGCATACTAATTATTACATAATAAAAACCTAAATGTTAAAGATTTGCCCCAATTTTTGAAAACATATAATATATAGAATTATTTAATATGCATAATTATATAGCTTTTAATAATTCTCTTTTTATGAACAAGCAATGTGATTTTCTATATTTTTTTATAGCGTAAAATGTATATCTAGCTAAAATTAAAAAAGTAAAAAAATGTTTATTTTAAATTTTATAAAAATAAGCTATTTTTTTTAATATTATTTTAATAAAAATAAAAAAGGAAAAAATATGTCATATATATATGATGAGATGAAAAATGGATTTCCCCTTTATTATTATTGTGTGGAGTTGTGGGGGGTTTTGAAGAATATATATTTTTTATATGTACGTTAAAAAATGGCTACTATTTATATGTAATATATGCGTATTAGTATATAGGGCGAAATAATTATTAAATATGGATATGTATATATATTATATGGATTACCAATGGTGATATACAATTTTTCCAATACGGTATACAAAAATACGTAAAGTGCTTTCCGATACTTGAAATAATTTAGTATATATAAATAATAAATGTATATAGATATAGCAAGCCCATGCGAATATAATTTATTATGCAATATTACAAATTTGTAAATTAATAATGAATATATAAAAAATTGGCCAATTAATATGTATATATTATTTAGAAATATTTAATTTTTGGTACGACCGTATTTTTTTTTCAAATAATAGGGGTATTTTTTATACATTAATAAAGCCTTAAATCTATAAATAAAACTTTTTCATTGTGCTCAAAAAAAAAAAAACAGAATATGTAAAATTTATTTACAATTATAAAAAGATATAATTAATAATTTCCATATATAATGAAAATATAAATTATATAAAAATATATTTTTTATATTAAGGATTATTGAAAAATAAATAAAAAATTATTTCTCAAAGTATTATTAATTTTTAACATTTGAAGATAAGAAAATGGTAAGTTTAAAAAATGTGGAAAACATAATATTATATATATATGAAAAAATAATAACTGTTTATTTATGCTGTTTGAAAAAATATTAATTTATTTGTACATGTGTTTTTTATTAAAATGTTTGTAACTATATGGAACGCACTTATATATGTAGAGAGTATATATATAGCATTTTGTATGTACCTATATTTGGTTCGAAAATTATATAAAAATTATGGATCGAATATAAAGAAACAGAATGCTGGGGTTTGCATTTGTATAATAATATAGCGCAATGTGAATATGGCATGCTTAGAAAGTTTGTCATACATATAGTGGGCAGTAAACAGTTTGTGAATGTTTATATGATAGGCCTGTTTTAAGCAGGCTTAGTTATAAATGAAGTGTATATATATGTTATATTTATTATTTTAATTTTTAATATTATAGGCAGAAGAATTCACTGATGATATCGGAGTATTTAGCTCAAGGCTGTTAGAGCCTGCTCCATTTGTTAGAACAAATAATTGCATAAAGGATGTTGATGCTGAATTATTTATTAGCGCATATGCTAAATATTTAAAACTCCATAATAAAATAACATTCCCAAAATGGTGTAACTTTGTAAAAACCGGCAAGGGAAGAAAATTGGCACCTTTGAATGAGGATTGGTATTTTATTAAAGCATCAAGTATTTTACGAAGATTATATATACATCCAGATATTGGTGTTGGATTTTTACGAAGACAATTTAGCTACAAACAAAGAAGAGGTGTAGCACCTAACCATACTAGTTTAGCTAGTGGAAAAATCTTAAGATCTATTTTACAACAATTAGAAAATATAGGATATGTAGAACAAAACCCAAAAAAGAAAGGCAGAAGATTAACAACAAAAGGTGAAAATGCTATTAATAATTTTGCTAGACATATTAATAAGAAAGTTTATAAATTAGAAAAACAATAAACATGTCATTTATAATTATTGTACATATATTTAATGAATATATAATAAACATTTAGGGCTTTAATAATATATGTGAGATGTGAATGTTTTCTTTTTTTTACAATTATGCATATTTAATATTATTTCTTTTATTTATTATATTTATGTTTTCCCTTGTTAAATAATATGAATGCTCAATATAGTTAAATATGTATATATATGTATATATACTTATTTATTCTATATATATAGAAAAAAAACATAGACATTAAAAATATAAAGAACATATATATGTATGTATATAGGCGCTAACGTAATTTTTTACAAATTATTAAAGTTATTTTGAAAAAATATATAACAAAATAGTGGAAAGAATAAACCGTTTGTTTTTTCCTGCTTAATAAGAGGGGTATTTTCCCATTCCATTTTATGGAAAATTGTATTTCAGTAGGTTGGCAAAATCGTGTACAAAAAATGTTATGTACATGTACATGCACATGCACATGCATACTATTCTGCTTGATAAATTTTCAACGAATACAATCATTGTAAATGTTGGTAATACATTTCGAATGTGTATAGTTGTAGTTGTCACAAAAATTTGATTAATAAGCATTGGTAATTAGGAATATATATATGTATACTTTCCAGGAATGAAATAAGAAAAAATTAGGTATAAAAAAATATAAAGTATATATTTAATAAAATAAAAAAGTTATAATTTTAAAAAAAAAAAAAAAAAATATTAAATTGGCTAGTTATAACGGCATAAAAATGTATGCATGGTTAAGTATATTATGTACACTTAAAATTTTATATACACAAATGAAAAAAAGAAAATAAAATTATAAACATGCAAACATACAAACATATTTTCCGTGTTTATTGGCAAAAAGAAGAATACTATTTTTTTTTTTATCTTTTTATAAATTTAATAATGGATATTTAACTTGGATTTTATGCACAAAATTTATTTATTTGTTTGGTTAGCCACAATAATCATATCTAAAATGTTATAAAATATGAGTATAAAAATAATATGATTATTTAATTTATTTATAATATTATACAAAATCGTAATATCCCATACGATTGCATAGTATTATATGTATATATATTCCTATTCTATCTTTTGAATTAACTTATTTTGTTTTTTTTTTTTTTATAAGTTTTATAAAATCAAGAGAACAAAGATTAGTTTCCTTTAAAGATATATTATTCCGTTTATTTTTATATCTTTGTTGTGTAAAAATGATGAGAAGGAAGTAACTAAAAAAAATGATAATGCATGTATTTTATTTAAATGGTATAATATATACATGCATATTTAACACAGTATGATATACAACAATCAAGAACAGTAACAAATTATAAAAACAAGGATTATATTTTTATATTATATCTGTGAATAGGAAAAGGTAAATACTCTACAAAGGTTTTACTATTGATGCCAAACAAGGTAGAGGAAGAAAAATAGAATACAGAAGATATGTATAACTACAAAAAAAAAAGCATTGTTCATATTTATCAAATTGAATTAGTATATTGGGTTGACAAAATAAAGTAGATCCATTTAAAAAGATATCATAGGAAAGTCAGTATATATTTTTTTTGTTTTTTTTTTAATTGTGTAAGTAAAGATGGCGGAGGAATATGAAAAGTTTAAACGATTTGAGTATCGAATGAACTCAAACCTGGTACTTCAAAGAGAAGGACCAGCACCTAATCAGAATGAACCAACTGGAGAAAGTGAAAGTCTAGTTGGTAAAATAAAATACAAAATGGGAGATAAAGTAGAATATAATAAACCAGTAGATTCTCGACGAGGGAAAGATAAAAATGATCGAAGTAATAAAAAACGATTAGATGATGATAATGAAATATATTTTGAAAAAAAAGTAAAAAGGCTTAAAAATAATTCTTATATAAATAATGTAAAAGAGAAAAGTGTTTTAAATATAAATATAGATGATATATTTTTATATAAACCAAGTACAAAATATACAGAAGATATTTTTAGTAAAATTATGAATATAGTAAGAAATATAATAGGTGATAATACAGGAGATATTATAAATAGTGCATGCAACGATGTAATAAGTATTTTAAAGAATGATGATATTCAAAATAATGACACAAAAAAAAGGGAAATAGAAGATGTGTTAGAAATTAGTATATCAGATAATGATTTTATTGAGTTAAACAATTTAGCTAAAGAAATTTACGATTTTGATAAGAAGGAAGAAGATAATGAAATAGGAGATGATGAAGGGGTCGCAGTTATTTTTGATGAAGCAGATGATTATTTTAATTATAAAAATGGAAAGAATAAAAGAAAAGATAATTTAGATGATACTGGGACTAATGTAAGTGAATTGAGTTTGGATGATGAGGAAGAGGATGAAGAAGAGGAAGACGATGAAGAGGAAGAAGAAGAGGAGAGTGAAGAGGAGGATGATAGTGGAAATGATGATGAAGAAGGGAAGGAAGATAATGAATTAACTTTAAAGAAAGGAAGAAAAAATAAAAAATATGAAACTCATTTGAGTTTAAAAAATATGAATAAAGATTCTAAATTTGGAAAAAATAAAGAATCCGATGAATATGAAATTGATACTAATAGTATAGATCCACATTGGCTTCAAAGAAAATTAAATACAATATTTAGCGAAGCTAGTTTATGTATTGAAAAAGAAAAAGAAGTATTAGATATATTAAAAATATATGATATACAAGAATGTGAGAATAAGTTAGTAAACATATTGATGTATGAAAACTTTTCAATGGTTAAATTGTTTATGAAAAATCGATGGAAAATATATTATTGTACATTACTTGGTCAGGCTCAAAGTGAAAAAGAAAAAAATAAAATAATTGAAAATATGAAAAAAACAGAAGAAGGAGAAGAAATATTAGAAGAACTATCAAACTTTAGAAATATAAAAAGAAATAAACAAAGTGAATTTACAAAAAATTTAAGAAAAGAAGCAGACAATTTAATAAGTATGAAAATGAAGGAAACAAGTAAGTATGGTCATAGAGATGGATTGGGAAATGGAAAACAGTTTATACATGATGAAGAGGGTGCAGAAAGTGGAGAAGAAGAAGAGGAAGATGAGGATGGGGATGAAGAAGAGGATAATGAAAATGTAGAAGGAATAAAAATAAATGTAAAGATGAATAATAAAGGAAAGATAAAAATTAGAGATGGTGAATTAAAAGCGAAATATATAGATTTAGAAAAATTAAATTTAAAAATAAAAAATAACGATTTTTTAAATAAAGAAATAATATTACCAGATGGAAGTAAAAGAATTGAAAAAAAAGAATATGATGAAATAATAATATCTCCAAATACTAATGATAAAAAGGGTAATAAAAATAATGTACGAAGTGGAAAATATAATTATTATACAAATAAAGATGAAATAAAATTAATTGATATAAATGAGATACCTGAATGGGCTCGTGAAACATTTTTTTGTGTTAATGTTAAGAAATTAAATGCAATCCAATCAGCAGTATATGATATAGCTTTTAATCGATTTGAAGAGAATTTATTAATTTGTGCACCTACTGGTTCAGGTAAAACAAATATTGCATTATTATGTATGTTAAATGTTATTAATAATTATCGATTATCAAGTGGGAATATAGAAAGGAATAATTTTAAAATAGTTTATATATCACCTATGAAGGCATTAGTAAATGAACAAGTACAATCCTTTAGTTTACGATTGAAATCGTTGAATTTAAAAGTTTGTGAATTGACAGGAGATGTACATTTAAGTAGTAGAGAAATTGATGATCATCAGGTTATTGTTATGACTCCAGAAAAGTTTGAAGTAATCAGTAGAAAATGGAATGATAAGATCATGTTACAAAAAATAAAATTAATAATTTTTGATGAAATTCATTTATTAAATGAAGCAAGAGGTCATGTTTTAGAAAGTATAATTACTAGGGTAAATAGATATGTTGATAATAATGCATCTAGTATTAGTGATGTTAATAAAAATAATGGAATACGGTTAGTAGGTTTATCTGCTACCCTTCCTAATTATGAAGATGTAGGAATATTTTTAAGAGCAGATCCTAAAGAAGGTATTTTTTATTTTGATTATTCTTTCCGACCAGTACAATTGGAGCAATATTATATCGGATTAAAAGAAAAAAAAGGAATAAAGAAATACAATCTTATGAATGAGATAACTTATGAAAAAGTTTTGGAAGAAGCTGGTAAAAATCAGATGCTAATTTTTGTTCATAGTAGAAAAGAAACTTATAGAACTGCAAAAATATTAATTGATAAATTTGTAAAAAATGATAATTTAAATTTATTTTTGATGGATAAGAAGATATCTAGTGAAATATTATTATCTGAAAAGGAGGCTATAGTAAATGAAGAATTAAAAGAATTGTTACCTTTAGGTTTTGGTATACATCATGCAGGTTTAAAAAGAACAGATCGTAAATTGGTTGAAGATTTATTTTCTGATCGGCATTTACAAGTATTAGTATGTACAAGTACGTTAGCATGGGGTGTGAACTTACCTGCACATACGGTTATAATAAAAGGTACAACTATATATAATATAAATATAGGTAATTTTGATGAGCTATCATTTATGGATGTTTTACAAATGATTGGTAGATCAGGTAGACCTCAATATGATAAAACAGGAAAAGCTATAATAATTACGGATCATAAAAATTTACAATTATATCTTTCATTAAACAATGAACAGATGTATATTGAATCTACGTTAATGCAAAATATAATAAATATAATAAATGCTGAAATAGTTTTAAAAAATATCCAAGACTTTAAAGATGCAATAAATTGGTTTAAGTACACTTACATGTACATACGTATGATGAAGAATCCAAATCATTATGGGATAGGAGATGATAAAAATAAACTTATAAAAAATGTGAATAATCGAATTAACGATATAATATATTCATCATTTTTAACTTTAGAAAAGTATGACTTAGTAAAATATAATAAAAAGTTAAAAAATGTAAATAGCACATATATAGGTAAGATCAGCAGCTTTTATTATATAGATTATAAATCTATGGATATGTATAATAAGAAGTTAAATAAATATACAAGTGAAATTGAATTATTAAAAATATTTGCTATGAGTGAAGAATTTAAAAATATATTTATTCGAAATGAAGAGAAAACTGAATTATCAATTTTGATGGAAAAGCTGCCGATACCTGTTAAAGAATCAATTAATATTTCTTTTACCAAAATAAGTATATTATTACAATTATATCTTTCGAATATAACATTAAATGGATATATAATAAATGCAGATTTGGTGTATATTCATCAAAATGCTTTACGTATATTTCGCTCCTTTTTTGAAATATCATTAAAGAAAGGATTTTATAATTTAATATACTTATGTTTAAAATTTTGTAAAATGATAGAGCATCGAATGTGGAGTAGTATGACACCATTAAGACAGTTTGGATTGTTAAGTAAAGATTTAATAAAAATAATTGAAAAAAAAAATATAAGTTTTAAAAATTATTTAACTATGGATTTAAATGAATATATAACAGTATTTAAAAATAAAAAGATAGCAAAAAATATATATAAATTAGTTCATCATTTTCCTAATATTGAATTAAGTGCATATATACAACCAATTGATCATAAGATGGTTAAGGTTGAATTAAATGTAACTCCTGATTTTATTTATAATCCTAAATATCATGGATATACGATGTTATTTTGGGTATTCGTTTTTGATATTGCAAATGAAAATATATTACATTATGATGTATTTACTTTAAGAAAAGGATTTGAAACAGATACGATGTTAGATGGTATAGCTGGTGGAAACTCTAATTTAAATAAAAAAAATAATTGTGATAGCTTTGATGAGCAGTTAGTACGCTTTTATCTACCAGTAAATGATAGCCCATTTTATATAATAAAAGTTATTTCCGACAAATGGCTAGAATGTGAATGTACAGTTAATATAAATTTATGTGATATTTATTTACCTCCAAAACAAGGGTACTCTACTCAGCTATTGGATCTTCAAGCTTTGCCAATCAGTTCCTTAAAATTTGATAGTGGAAAGCGAATATTTATGGATAGAAATATAGAAAGTTTAAACCCAGTAAGTACACAAGTATTTACATCTTTATATGAAAATAATGGAAACGTATTAGTATGTTGTTCAAATTGGAAATATTATCTAATATCTGCTGAGTTAGCAATATTTCGTATAGTAAAATATTTTGAAGAATTACATAACTATGTAAGGTATTATATAAAAGGTGAAAGTAATTTAACGAAAATTATGAATGATAAGAAGCTGGGTAATATTCTTTATAATGATCATTTAAGTTTAATAAAAATCGTTTATATAGCACCTTTAGAAGAAATAGTTTTAAAAACATATAAAAATTGGATACCAATAAAAAAGACATTAGATTTAAAGATGTGTATATTAAGTGGTGATGTAGGAATAGATATGAAACTATTTCAAACGAATCATATTATATTAACAACACCAGATAAATATGATAATATATCTAAAAAATGGCGAAGGAAAAAGATGTTTCAAAATGTGAATCTCTATATTTATGATCATATAGAATTGTTAAATACAAATTATGGTGCTATTATGGAAGTTTTAATAAGTAGAGTACGATATATATCAATACAATTACAGATAAGTAACAAAAATGAAACTAGCAAAAATAATGATGAATCGATAACTCAAAGCGATTTAGATCTTGTGAAAGAATATATACAAAATGAGAATAATAAGAGTAGTAAGAATTCTAAAAAAAATAATAACGAAGTAGCAACACATTTAAATAAGTTACGTAATTTAAAAATGGAAGATATATATGAATATATAGGAATAAATAGGATAGTATGTTTATCCAGTTGTTCATTACAAAATTCGAAAGATGTGTCTGAATGGATAGGATGTAAAAAAAATGATTATTATAATTTTATATCAACCATTCGAACAATACCAATTGAAATATATTTATTTGCAGTAAATATTATGAATACGAAAAATAGATATATATCAATGCAACGTCAGGTTTATCAAAATATAAAAAAGTTTAATAAAAACAAAAAGAATGTTATAATTTTTGTTACAGAACAGAAGGTATGTAAAACATTAGCACTCGATTTAATTTTATCAGCATGTAATGATGATTTTACTTTTAATTCAGCTGTTAGTGATCATATGAAAGATAAGAGTGGAGAAAATGAAAATATTTTGGATCATATTAGCGATAATATTTTAGTGCAATGCTTAAAAAAAGGGGTAGGATATATATATAATAATATGTTAGATATAGAAAAGAAAATCGTTGAAAATTTATTTGATAAAAAAGGAATTGAAATATTAATAATATGTTATGATTATTTATATAGTTTAAATGTATATGGAAATAATATAATAATATTAGATACAATAATAACACATTATAATAATACAGAAGAAGATTATTCAATTCAATCGATTTTAGAAATGATTAGTTTTGCAGGAAGGGAAAAAGAAGATGATAAATCATTTGTTTATATATATACATATATAACAAAAAAGGAATATTATAAAAATTTTATATATGAACCAATAACAATTGAATCGAATATTGAAGAGTATTTGCCAAACTTATTAAATAATGAAATAGTTATGAATACAATTGAAAATTATCAAGATTCCATTGATTTATTAACATGGTCGTTTTTTTATAGACGTATAAAAAAGAATCCTAATTATTATGGATTAAAAGGTGTTAGTACTGAACATATATCTGATTATTTATCTGAATTAATTGAAAATAATATTGAACTTTTATCTATTGCTAACTGTGTTACTGTATCTAATGAAGAAGGGGATGAAGAAGGGGATGCATCTTCGGGTGTTTTATTAAAACCATCTAACCTTGGAATTATATCATCATTTTATAATTTAGATTATCATATAATATACTTTTTTAATCAATATATTAGTTCAATAAAGGGATTAAAAAAAAAAAAAATTTTAGAAATTATTTGTCTTGCCAATCTATTCAGTGATATAATAAAGATACAGAGTCATGACATATTCCTTTGTTTAAAGATAGCTAAATCTTGTAATATACAAGTGACATATGAATTTTTGAAATTGTCACTAGACAGTAAAAGTTTTTTTAAAGAAGATGATGAGGAAGAACATAATGAACAAAATGATAATCAAATAATTAACTTAACGAATTTTGTAACTAATCCATCTTATTTTACTCCCAATTTAAAAGCTCTAATATTGCTACATGCACATATAAATCGATTTTCTATACCTGTGAATTATATTGATGAAACAAAAAATGTTTTATTAAAGTCATTAAAATTGATAAACTCATTAATCGATGTAATAAGCAGTAATAATATTTTAAATTATTGTCTTTTTGTTATGGAGATGTCACAAATGATAACCCAATGTTTTAAAAGTACGGATGAATCCAATTTATTTCAACTACCTTATTTTAATGAAGAACTAGTACAAAAAGCAAATCAACTTGAAATATTTGATATATACGATTTAATTAATTCGGAAGATGATATAAAAGATGATTTATTAAATGGCTTGAGTGAAACGGAAAAAGGTAGTATAGCTAATTTTTGTAATTCATTTCCAATTTTAGAAGTAAATTATGATATAGATTTAGAAAAAGAATATAAGATTAATGAAATTGCTCAATTAAATGTAAATGTAGATCGAGATATTTCAGATGACGACCCAGTCGGATATGCACATTCTACTTATTTGCCATTTGAAAAAGAAGAATCATGGTGGTTTGTAATTGGAATTAAAAAACTTAATTTATTATTATCTATTAAAAAGGTATCCTTACTAAAACAAGAGAATAACGTAAAAATAAATTTCGAACTACCAGATAAGCCAGGCAAATATGATATAGTTATGTATTTGGTTAGTGATTCGTATATTGGGTGTGACCAGGAGTACGAGTTTACAATGGTTGTTGACGAATAGGAAGTCGCATGAAAAAATTGTGAAAAAAACACAAGTGAAAAGATGAAAAGATGAATAATATGAAGAAATATGAACTCATTGGCTACTTCTTACTAATTTTGTCGTAATTGATTGTTTGATAAAAATGCTTAAATAGCGAGTTACATTTTTTATCATCATTGTGTAAATGCATACAATAGAATAGATTTGAATAATTATCTTGAAATAATTTTATAAATTTAATATTGTCATTATTATTAGTTGTATTATATTTATACCCTTGTATTTTAAAAGAATCTTTTATAGTTTCATTGCATTTTTTATTTCCATCTTTTAAAATTTTTGAAACATCATATTTATCATTATCGTTTACCATACTTCCTAAACACATAAACTTTTTTATGTTATAAAATAAATCATTTTGTTTTTGGGTATAATATTTCTCTTGGTTGTATAATGATAGTGAGTCTTGAACTTGATAGACAGCATCGCTAAGTTTTGAATAGTCGGCTCCAAGTGCCATCTTCAGACTGAGTGGGAAGTAAACCTATTTTGTCTGCATAAAAATTGGAAAAAATCAAACGAAACGAAAAAGGTTGATAAAATTTGGGCTTAGTATATGCTTATTATATTATAATTTTTTTTTCTTTTTGTACTTGCTAACCTTTTTTGGGGGTGTGCAAATGTATATATATACTTTCTTCGTTATCCTTTTTTTGAAATAAAATTCAAACTAATTTAAAACGATAGTCATTTATTTTTTTCAATAATTATATAAAATATGTATATATAAAATAGTATGCGCATTTATTAGCTTTCTTATAATTATTTACTAGCAACTTGGGATGCCTATATTTTCAGCATTTTCAACATTTTCAACATTTTCAAATGGTCACTAGTGAATTGCGAATGTAAGAACAAAAGAATAGGAAGTAAACTTGTATACACATGTAATGTTAGTAAAATGGCATTTATTTATGTTTCTTATTTTTACATTTGTTTGTAACAAGTGAAATAAAAAAAAATTTCTAACATATGCATATGCGTATTTCCTTTTATTTTGGGGACATAAACGGCTTTAATAAAAACGTCGGATATCATTTAAAAATTTAAAAAAATAAAAAATTTACAATTTTTATAATATAGAAAAAAATAAAATCAGCGATTTATTATATCATTGTTTTTAGTTTTTTTTTTTTTGAATATTCTATTTTACTATTATCGCTTGACAGGTATTATTATTTTTTTTTTTTTCAAAAAGTCGAGGGTTTAATTCGAGTGGTTATTTATTGTAAAATAATTTTTATGAAAAAAGGAGGAGAGACAAAAAATAGGATGAATATATTATAAATTATAAAATAAATTGATAAAAATTTGAACAGCTTATTATAAATATTTCAAATAGTATAGAAGAATAACAAAATGAATTACTAAAAATAATGAATATAGTATTATATTGATTAAAATTTATATATATTATCTTTTTTTTTTCAACTAAATAAGAGGTATATATTTAAAATTTTATTCTTTATATGGTTTATAATATATGACTGATATTTTTTTATAATTTAAAAAAGAAGACTCAAAAGAAAGTGGGATGAAAATAAAATAATAAGTAAATAGTTTGACATAAAGTATATCTTTTTTAATAGTGCCTTTCTGTTTTATTTAATTTTGGTTGAGCATTCAGAAAGTTTATATATAAGCAGTTTTTCATCAAATTGTATGTGGGCATATGATTTATTTATTTTGAAAACAAAAAGTAAGTAGTAAGATGGATAAAGAAGAAACATATAAATCTTCTGAAAAGTTGGAAATATGTACAAGCTTCGAAAGTATAGGAATTGATGAAGGATTGTTAAGAGGAATATATGCTTATGGATTTGAAAGACCATCAGCAATACAACAAAGAGGTATTAAACCGATATTAAGTGGTCGAGATGTTATATTACAAAGTCAAAGTGGTACAGGAAAAACATGTGTGTTTGCTGTTGGTGCTTTAAATTGTGTTAATAGAAATTTAAATGAAACTCAAGTAATTATTTTATCTCCAACTCGTGAACTAGCAGAACAAACACAAAAAGTATGTTTAGCATTAGCTGATTATATACATGTAACTGTATATTGTTGTATTGGAGGTAAAAAATTGAGTGAAGATATAAAGGCATTAAATAATGGTGTTCATATTATTAGTGGGACACCAGGAAGAATATATCATATGTTAAATCTAAGACATTTAAAATGTAAATATATAAAACAGCTAGTTATTGATGAAGCGGATGAAATGTTAAATAAAGGATTTAAAGAACAAGTGTATGATATTTATCGATTTTTATCACCTAATACTCAAATAGTTTTATCTTCAGCTACTTTACCACAAGAAGTGTTAGAAATAACAAATAAATTTATGCACAATCCAGTTAAAATTTTAGTAAAAAGAGATGAATTAACTTTAGAAGGTATAAAACAATTTTTTGTATCCATAGAAAAAGAGCAATGGAAATATGAAACATTAGCTGACTTATATGAAAGCTTAACTATTACACAAGCAGTAGTTTTTTGTAATACTAAATTAAAAGTAGATTGGCTAGCTAAAAAAATGCAAGAATCAAATTTCACTGTGTGCAAAATGCATGCAGGAATGAGCCAAAGTGAAAGAGATGATATTATGTTAAAATTTAGACAATGCAAATATAGAGTTTTAATATCAACTGATATATGGGGTAGAGGATTGGATGTACATGAAGTCTCATTAGTTGTTAATTATGATTTACCAAACTCTCGAGAAAGTTATATTCATAGAATTGGAAGAAGTGGTCGATTTGGAAGAAAAGGTGTTGCAATTAATTTTGTAAAAAATGATGATATAAAAATTTTGAGAGATATAGAACAGTTTTATTCTACACAAATTGATGAAATGCCAATGAATATTACCGAGTTATTGTAAAAAAAGCGGAAAAAAAAGAAAAGCATAACAAAAATGGAAAATAATGAATATCTAAATAATATGAAAATGTTTGTAATAAAACAGAGCTTATGGTGTGATAAAGTAATCGCATATATTAATAATAAAATGCAATGTGATTTTTTTTAATTTTGTAATTAATTTGCGTATTCTCAAAATACGTATATGCATATATACACATTTTTTAAATAATATTCACAAATATTTCTTTTCGAGAAATGGGTTGTGTGATTTATAAGTTGCGAAGTAGCTAGCTATGTGTATATAATAAATTAAATATGTATATTTTGAAGCCAATTCGATTTCTTTCTTTATTCTTTTACACTTTGAGCAATGTACATAATTGTATAGCTATCACTTCCCGATTGTTATGTTTACTTCGTGAGGACATTCATTATGAAGTATTTTTTTCTAAATTTCTTGAAATGCCTAATTTTTTGTTTCACTATTTTAGTGTATTTTTATTTTGTAGTACACACATATGTATATATATTTTTATTTTTTTATTATTATTACTAAATTTAATTAAAAACTTTTTTTAAATATAAAATTAAATGAACATAAAAAGCTGTTTTCTTTACTTTTTGGGGGTATATTACCTGACTTGTTCATAAATTATTAACAGGTCAGGTAATTTAGTAAATTAAAGGAAATTTGTGTAGAAAATTGATGAGTTCCCATTTAAGTGAATTTCACAAAAATATATTTATTTATTTTAATTTTTTTGAATACTTATATAAAATGAGTAATATAAAAATGGAGGAGAAAAAAAGATATGAAATGCAAAGATAAATAGTAAAATTTCTGTTTATATAAAATACATATATAGTGTATATATTGTCATATGCATATAATAAAATGAGATTAGCGATTTTTGAAAGAAAAAAGATAAAAAAAATAAATATATATATGATATTAATTTAAAAATATAGAAATATATGAATTTATTATATAAAATAAAAGATCATCATATATAATATATGATAAAACCAATGTTTTTATGTGCATTTTTTTGTTGTATAAAGATAAATGTAAAGATATATATATATTCGTGTGTGAATGAAAAAAACCTTTTATGTTTTGTAATTCAGCATAACAAGTATATTGTCATTGATTATATAATTACACTGAAATGAAAGAAAATACAAACTCTTAAAATGTTTGTAGTATAGTGTGTTTTTTGTGCTTTCTTTTTTTATATACATTTTTTAACCTGGTTATATATACTTTTCCGTATTATTTATTTCACTTTGAATAATTAAGCTTTATTTTGTTTTAGATATATAAAATAGTTTTTTATTATTTTAATTTATGTTATATATAAATTTAGAAATAATAGAGAAGAACAAAGACCTAAAAAATTGTTGAACCACGGTAAAAGTAAAATAATATCTTTTGCTTTTCCATGAAAAAATGAACAAGCTATGTCAAAGGAAAAAGCTGCTTGTCTTTTTGTTTTTTTTATTGTACATATCAAATTTGGGTAATCAAAATTTATTACAATACGAAGATTCACATATAATTGAGCACAATGAGAGGGGCAAATATAGCTACTCGATATTTTCTCCGCTCGTTGAATATATTAAGGGGAGTAATAAAATAGAGGAAAGAAAATCATTTTCTTTTTTTGTATCATCAAAAGTAATATATGGATTATATCATAATAAGAATTATAGTAAATTTTCTGACTTTTGTTTTATTAAAAAGAATAATGAAAAAAAAGGATCTGTTATGCTTTCAAATTCGTATTCCCCTACTACTAAGCTTTTAGTTTTAGATAAAACAGATAATGAAATTTATAATTATACACAAAATAAGAATGGAAAGAAATGTGAAGATTTAGAAAAAGAAGCATTGTATGTATATCGATTTAGTGATACACCACAAGAAAATATAAATAATAATTATGTTTTTTATAATAAAGATATAGATCATCAGTTAGAAAATAAATCGTTAAATTTTATAATACTTCATTGTGATACTAAATTTAAGAATGCTTTTAAAATCGAATTTGTAAATAATGACAATTTTTTGAGAAACCATTTTTCATGTGAAGAACAAGGTATGTAGACAAAACTAAAAAATGTAACTATTTAAAATTTTTGCTTTTCATACATGTCACAATGTTTTATGGGGAGTGGAAATTACGAGCGGTGTTATATTAATAAAATTGCATATAAATAGGTGTGCCGATTTTTCGATTATTTTGTTTAATCCTTTTTAACATTGCTTAATTCCCTTCAGGCCTCATCGAGATATACATGCTGTTGTTTGTAATATCGACCGTTTTGTCGTTGGTATATGTTCGAAAGAGAAGTATGTTGAATAATGCGAATGGGGCATTAAAAGAATCGGTTCATTTTGGAGTTTTGTTTTTTTATTTTTCAAATATTTTCTATTTAATTCATATATATTCATACGCATTTAATGGGACAGGGTTTAGTATACTAAAAGTTTTAAGCCAAATATATGAATCAATTTTTGATTGTATAACATTAACAATAATTTTTTATATAGTAAATACTATTAATAATAAAAAGAGAAGGAAAGAGGATACTATAAAAACAGGATTTATATATTCCATACTAAAATTTTTTTATATTCTATTTGAGATGCAGAATCACCAAAGTCTGAATGTATATTCAAGTTTGCATTCCGGTTCGAATAAAAATTGAAACTACATTTATCTATATCTATTTAGAGCATTTGAAAGCTCAAATTCGTAAATATACATAAAAAAAGCTACGATTTCACTTGCTTACTTATTTATTATTGGTTAACCTTTTTAGTTGTAGCGCTTCCTTTTGTTAGCCACAGAGTGATTATTTCTGGTAAGGACCATAAACATGATTTTGACATATTATAACGTGAATATTTATTATAGACCTATATAAGTATGTCTATCTATTTTTTCTCAACAGTGTTAATATATAACAATTGTAAAAAATTGTTGAAGGAGAAAACAAGTGCAAGTGATAAAACCAGGCTCCTTTTGGATGCGTCTATGTATGAACCGAAAAAAAAAAAAGCCATGTCACAATGGGGAGTCGCAACATATGCTATAACCATTTTGACATACTAACCAATTTTATTATGCTTTATAAAAATAACTTTACTTTAACAATTATTATGTTTGCATATTTTGTTGCAGGTATATCGCATGGATTCTCTCTATTCCGTTTATTTATTTTTTTTTGTGGAATGCTTCAATGTAATAATACGAAAGCTAAACGAGTCGACAAATAATGGCATATTTTGCAAAGTCCACCCATGATTAATTGTATTCATAATAATTTTCTTTTCTTCTTTCTTTCACGCATTTAGGCACTTTACCCATTTGTTCATTCATTTCTCCAACCTATGCATATTAATATGTAAGAGTGGAAAAAATCGAATACAAATTTTTACACCATTTGGTTTAATCATGCTCTATGATTTGTTATGCGATTTGCTCTACGATTTGTTATGCGATTTACTCTACGATTTTATTATATGATTTGCTAATGATTTTGCTTTTTTGAAGGTTTGGTATACAACATTTCAGAGAAGAAGTATAACAGTTTGGAGTCCAATCACCCATACATAGATATGGAATAATTCTTTTTAATAATTTTTCGTTTATATTTTATGTATATATTAATTAAAAAAGGGTTAGATAAGTCTATTTATTTGTGTAATAATTTTTAATTCCATTTTTTGAACAAAAGTATATTTTACATATTTATGTATGCAAAATAATTATAGTCCGTATTTATATTTTTCATTTCGAAGTTGTGAATAGCCTAATTGCATCCGGCATTTGTTTTGCATTTTTCCAATTTTTTCCAATTTTTTCTATTTATTTGATATTTTTAAAAAATAAAATATTTTTATGTTTTTTTTCAACATATAAAAATAATTAAAAAGCAGGAAAAAAAGTAAATGTTTGAATAAAGCCTATAAATATTTTTCTAACCTTATTTATATTGTTACTATTGTAATAATAGATTTTTGAAAAAAATAAATATGTACTATGTCAAAAAATATGAACATAAGATATTAGGAGATACACTTCGATTTTTAGGTTTTACAATTAATTGGGGAATTCATGAAAATGGTTATTGGTTAACAAACTTTAACTATTCATTTGATTATGTATTATCAAATTTGATCATAAAATATTTCAAGGGAAAAAGTAATAATACACAATTCGTTTGTATCAACCTATGCTTTACCGTTTCATCAAAAACAGGAAGCATATATGAGTTTACACATTACTATGTAGAAATAGTTTTACATCACATGCTTAATAATTTTTTTCTTTTTCAGATATAAAAACAGTTTTAGATGTTGGGTGTGGGCATGGGCATTATGTGAACGAGTTGAATTTTCATAAAATATGGGCTGCTGGAATCGATGGGAATCATAAGCTTGTGAGTTCGTTGAATAATGGTATGATATGCCTCTACATATTTTATAAACAACCTGTGTGTACTAAATCGTGGGAACTAAATGCGAGTTCGGTGTGTGCATAAATATGTGCATCCATGCATATATACGTACATGCATGCATAAATACGTAGATACATGCATATATACATACATACGTTGGCATATTTTTTGCAAACTGCAGAGAGGATACACAGCCTTGATGCGACGGATGAGAAGTTCGTCCACAAACTTATAAACAAAATAAACAATTCAATGAAAGCAGAAAATGAAAAAGTAAATAAACCATTAGTAAATACTAAAGTTATGAGCATCCCCTCCAAGATATTAACATTTGATTATGTGTTATGTTTAAATGTTGGAGAATACATTCCACAAGTAAGAAACCAAAATGTGTACATGCATTTGTGAAATTCCAATATTTTATTAAAAATGGGTTATGTTATGCTAATTTTGTAGAACAAAGAAAAGAGATTTCTTGAAAACCTTGATCGAGCAAATAGGAAAGGAATAATAATTTCATGGGATATACCAGGGACATTTAATATAGGAACGATTAATGAAAAGAGTGGAAAGGAGCTAGTAGAAATATTCATAAATGATTATAATTATAAGTATGATGAAAAGAATAGTAAATTATTTAGAGAAAACTGTAATAATAATTCTTTTAAAAAGTGTTTATACATTTTTGAAAAAAAAAATATATCCCCTCCGTCTTTGTATACATAAATATAGGGGGTAGCAAACAGATGCCAATTTATTTTGTTCATTTATCATTGCATGATAATGTATGTGCATTTTTTATTTAACCATTTTTACCTAAGTTAAAGGTTTTGTTTTTATTTTTTTCAACAAAATAAACAGTTTATATATTCTGGAAAATAACTATTTTATTTTAATAGTATTATAGTTTGCTTTTTTATTTAAATTTGTAATTCATAATTTATAAGTATGGGCAAAGGGTTGGTAGTTATACCATACGCACACATATTTTTTTAATAACAAACAGAATAATAATATTAGCCTTAATATAGTATATTTTCAAAAATTATGAACTATTAAATAACTGAATATTTATTATTATTATAATTTAAAAAAAAAAAATAATAATTGGTTATCATTACAATAAGAGTTTATGGGATTACACAATTATTATTATGCATAATTTTTTGTATAAATAAATACAAAAATATAATGGGGTAATTACACTGAAAATGATGAAATAACAATTTTGAATTCATCTAAATATTTGTTACGATAAAAAATATGATAAAAAAATACGATAAAAAAGGTGTATGCATATTATAATAAATAAATTAAAATATGAAAATATACACAACACCAAAAGATTAAACTTTTAAATAATAAATTATATGCATAGTCTAATTAATAATAACAGTTAAATAGAGCTATAAATTCAAAGAAATTGCAAAATAATAATATATAAATCAGACAAGAAAAACAAAATAAATAAATTAAAGTGAACGTGACAAAGTTTAAATCATATTTATGTGTGATATGAAAAAAAAACAAAATTAAAATGAGTAAATGAATAAATGTGTAATAAGTAAATGTTATAGAAAGGGTTTGCTTAAATTTGATGATAATCCTTAAGAGCATATTTCAAGTGAACCAACATAAAAAATAAAGGAGGTGACAAAAAGTGAAAACATTAAATGATACGTATTGGATCTTTACTATTTTTAAGTAGACAAAACGGGAAGTAGAAGAAAAAAATGGAAGTACCGATGAAGGGAAATATTCAAACAAGAATGCAAACAAAAACATTGACAAAATTATATATGAAAAATGATGTGACAAATAAAAAAAATACAAGCTTAAGAAATAAAAGTAGCAAGAGAAAAATCGAATCGAAGGATAGGAAAGGTAGGAAAAGAACTGTAAAAACATATTTAAAAAGTTGTGATAGGAAAAGGAAGAAAGAAAAATTATATGTTAAAAAAATTGATAACTCAAAAAAAAAAAAAAAGAAATCAAGCTTTTCATCCAATATTAATATAATTAAAAAAGAAACAGATAAAAAAAATAATAATAATATAGTAAATAGCAATAATTGCAACGATTTTAGTAACATAACTAATACATGTATTTATTTTCACAATAATTATAACGATGAAAAGAGTGAAAATATGTATGACATAAAAAATGAAAAAAAAAAAAAAAATAACGAAGATACAAAGAAAGACAAAAATTATATATATAATTATTTACAGGATAATGGTATTGAAATAAAAAATGATAGATATATTTTTAAATATAAAAATACATTAGATAAAATTCAAACTTTTATATTTCCTATATATAAATATGGTGATAATTTAATAGCTAGAAATAAAGCAATATTCTTGAAGATACATATGCACACATGTTTATTTTGTCAAAATGGAATACTTTGTAATTTTGTAGAAAATTATATGATATAAATATTTGTTTTTCTCTTCATCCAGAAAAATTATTATCTCATCAATAGCCATCGTTACGTCTTATTCGTTGGTCTCTGCACCATCTTGGTTATTGCAATTTTGGCACGTCTACTTCGCCATTTTGTCACGTCATCGTTTGCATAAATTCACAGCTGCATGTTCCAGTCTGATTTTTATGTATGTATATCTTTAATGATTTATTTTAATATTTTAAAAATTTTATAAAAATTTGGGTATATACATGTATGTGTATAAAATATTGCCGTTCATAATATATGATGATCTATATAGTGTGATGCATTCTGTTTTTTATCTAATTTAATAGGATGTATGAAAACGAACATGCATATTGTATATGTATATGTATGCATGTTTGTGTGTGCGCGTTTGTTCATATTTTTAATGAGTATTTATCCATCAATATGATTGGTCTTAAAACATTATTCTTATTCATGTCACATATTTCACCATTACATATAATTTCATCTATAATAAAATGAGTTTTATCGATGTTAAACATAATATCAAGTTCGCAAACATTTTCATAATATTTATCTAAAATTTCAATTATATTATGAATCATTTCGAGGATAGCAAACTCGTTAACGTCTTGGTTCGTGACACCTACGATTAGGTATAGGCTGGCATATCTGAGAAATGAAAAGGAAAGTTAAAATGAACTAAGCACGAGCTATGCACGAACTAAGCATGAACTATGCATAAAAATGTGATAAATTATAATGTAAGCATGCATAATAATTGACAAATTTTTTATCGTTGTAAAACATGGGGATATGACATATGTTTGATGTACTATCCTAACCTTCTGTATATAATCTTGTACTCTCTAAATTGCAAAAAAGAGCATTGATAGTCTACTCTGGATAAGCATTTTCTGATTAATTCGCCTTCGAGTATTGTTTTTTCTTCGATACTTAAATTGTTATAATATTGGCTAAGTCGGGTTTGTCCTTGTTTGTTAACCATCAAAATGAATTCTATCATTTTTTTATTTTTTTCATTTATTATTGATAGTAAAAATAGAGGCGAAAAAGGGGAATAAATAATACAAATTAAATGAATATATGGAAAAATAAAATAGCTATATAATATAGAAAAAAAATATTTTTATCTTGCGAAAGAATTTATTTATTTACGTTTTTTATTTTTATTTTTTTTTTAAAGTATGCATAATAGTATGGCCTTGAATTTGCAAAAAATATTTTTTTTGTATGGAATACCAGATTGAGCGTATGGCTATTTACGTAAACTGGTGCTTATAATTTAACAATAAAAAAATATAATAATATAAAAAATATGACTTAAAATATGTTTGCTGTAATTTTATTATAATGGGGAATAAACAGGGTAAAAGAAAAAAATACGAGCTATGTGAAATTCAGTACGAAAAAGGTGATATATATAAAAGTTTATACATATATATATGTTATGATTTATATATTAATGAAGTATAGGCATACACGTGTTGTGTTGTGTTTGTATGTGTGATGCAATTGGTTAAAACACATTTTATAGCGTTATAGATACGAGAGAAATGTGTTAACATTGCCTTTGGTTTTTATTCGCTTTATTTTTTAATTGATGACTTGTCATTTTCTTTGTAGAATTTGAATTAAAGCCTCCATGGCAAGAACTTATTATATGGGCACTTGAAGATTTAAATGCAAGCTTAAATATAGCTATAATTAAAAACATAATTGAAGAAATAAAAGATATAACAGCAAGTGCGGAATCATTTTTTAACATAACTGAAGGACATTGTATTGGAGGTTTTATGTTTGATAATAAATATGTTACATGGGCATCATTTTTATTAACAGAAATAAAAAGCTTAAAAAAGGTGAGATATTATATTGTACCTAAATTAATTAGCGAAGATGAATTTTGGTTGAAATATTTTTCAACTATAAAAATGATAATAGTCAAGCATGCGTTTGAAAGTAAGAAGCAGTGATAAATGTATAGGACAATTATATATTTATACAAATTTATATAAAAATTGTATTAGACGTTTTTTTTTCGTTTTTTTTAGTGTCCATATTTATTTGTGTAGCAATTGTTTAAAATATTCAATCCTTCATTTTTTTTGATTTACTAGATTAAAAAGTTTATAAGTGCGTCTATCACATATGTAGATTTGCATTGCATTAAAAATTAAATATTAAAATAAAAAAATTATTAAAAATTTTTAAAAAAAAAAACTAAAATGGCGTACAAAAAATTTTAAAATAATGTTTAAAAATAATTTCTCCATATTGGAGGTATGCATATGTATGCCTACTAAATCGTTTATGTTTTTTTCCAAAGAATTTATGCTATATCTGTGGTAGGTAACATTTTAAAGAGATTTTATGATGAATTTTCTTGTGATTGTGTTTCCAATGAATGTATAGATGTTAATAATGCTACCATATGCTTTTCCGCATTTTCTAGAATATCTTTCTTTTCTTCCAATTCGTGAACAACCTTATTAACTTCTTCAAGTTCCTCTTTTTTTTCTTTTAATTTGGCTTTATTTGTATCAGCTTCATCGTTTTTCTTTTCCTTTTTCTTTTTTTTATTTTTTTTCTTTTTCTTTTTCGATTTAGACTTTTCATGAGAATCATCACTATCTGAGGTATGATCATGGTCATCATCGTGATCATCTTTATCGTCAGATTTTTTATGTTTTTTTTTGTGTTTTTTAACACGTCGTTCCTTATCATAATCATCTTCGTCATCATATGGTCGCTTCCTCTTATAATTGCCATCGTCATCCGCATATTTTCGCCTCCTTCTATAATCGTCATCGTCATCTACATATTTTCGCCTCCTTCTATAATCGCCATCATCATCTACATGTTTTCGCCTCCTTCTATAATCATCATCGTCATCTACATATTTTCGCCTCCTTCTATAATCGTCGTCTATATACTTTCCCTTCTTCTTATAACCGTCATCTACGTATTTTCGTCTCCTTCTATAATAAGCGTCTTCATCATAATCCATAAATTTGCTTCTACGTTTCTTATAATTATCATCATCATCATCATCTCCATATTTTTTTATTTTCTTATAATCATCTCCATTGTCTATATAATTTCGTCTTTCCTTATAATCTTCTTCATCATCATCTGCATGTTTTGCTTTTTTTTTCTTCTTGTTCTTTTTCTTCTTATTCTTTTTCTTCTTGTTTTTTTTTTTCTTTTTTTTTTTTTTTTTGTCTTTTTTTTTTTTTTTCCAAGGTTTAGTCTTTTTTTTTTTGCGGCTTTTCGTTAATGAAAATAAATTTCGCCTTTTAATAAGTTTATTTTGAATATAATCACTAGTATCTAATAAAGTTTTTTGTCGAATTGCAATATCTTTTATGAAATCATCATTATTTATGTCAATACTTATTGCGTTTTCGTCATTTTCACTTGAAATATCTAAATGATTAGCACTATTATTTATATGTACAAAACTGTATCCATTTCCTTCTTTAGAATAATTTAAAAAAGATTTCAATGACTTATAAGTAAATTTGGTTGCTTCATTGTTATCCCATGTTAATCCACTGTTACCATAGGTTTGGCCATATTCCGTCTGTGGATAATAATAGTATAAATTTAAATAATTTTTTGCATTGTTATAAAAATGGTGTGCTATATTTTTACTGAAGCATAGTATGACAATTGTATTAATTAAAACAATAATATGCTTTCTCTTTAGTAGACAGTTTATGAGTGCATAGGCTGAAGATTTAAAATTAGACATTTTTAACTTGATTATTTACATACACTTTATATATATTCATTTGCCATTCGTTATTTTTTTTTTATATTATATAAAAATTAATATTTGTTAATCATTTTGTTTTCTTTTTTTTGGGGATTGTTTTTCTATTTTGTATAACTAGTAAAAAAAATAAAATCTTTTATGTCTGCAAAAATAGAAAGTGTTATTTTTCATAAAATATATAAAAAAAATAATAATAATAACAAGTAATAATATAATTTACCAAAAATAAAAGGTGCATCAATGTGTTTATTTTATTATTGTTCGTTGTGCAATTATTTTGTGACTATTCTATTTTTTTTTTATAACATTTTTCTGTTGGCTGTGTAAATAGGTGTATGTTTTTTATTTATTTTTTTTTTTGCATTAAATCATAATTTTTTTATACTTATTTGTAAATGTTTAAATAAAGTATTATATGCAGATTAATATTTTTTTACATTAATATAAAAAAAGTTAAAAAGAAAAATAATTTATAGATTATAAAAATATAGAATATATGTATACCTTAAAAACAATAGGAAAATATACAATAATTTTTTAGGCCTATTAAAAATTATTATTTTGATATATTACAATATATGGTAGGAAATGTAATAATTTCAAATGTGCAAAAGAAAGACATACATTTTTTATGAGCATACATAAAATATTATTATTATTGGCTAGTTTTATTTCAAAAAGGTGATTTGTTAATGTTTTTTTCAAAATTATAACATGGTTGTACATATTAAATTATTGGAAAATAGTAAGAATGTATTTTACGATAAAATAATTTTATGCGAGTCCTTTAAAAGATTAATGTTGTAGAAATATTGTTTGATTTTAAAAAGGAGAAAAAATGTATCCTTAAAAATGTTTTAAAGGGTTTGAAAATATGCTAAAACTAGTTTGTCGTTTATATATATTTATTACAACAGCAATAAATAATATGAACAAATCATGCTAAAAATGTATATATAGCTAGCGATTGTATTATAAAGAGACAATATTTAAATTAGAAATATTCTTGTTATTAATTAATCAATCTTTATTTATATTAAAATTTGATGCCATTCGAATAGACGATTATGCATCATGTGAACAATTTATAAGCATGTGTGATCATACGCATATATGTGTGATGAGATTCTTTCTTATAGGAATTCATATAAATTAGCGTGTGCATACTTATCAAACCACACACATAAACATGGTATAACATTTTTTATGTTTTATATTTGGAAATCGTTTCGACTTTTGCAACAGTCTAGCGTTCTTATTTAAATTGGTAACAAAATAATAGTCTTTCTAACTACAAGTATGTGTAAATTTATATGGTCTTAGCTTTAGTTATTTCGTTGAAACAAATGTGTTACATTATAGTAGCAAAACAAAAATGATAATATTTAAGTTTATTAATATATTTCATAGCGTATTATCAGATTCGATGTATATATAATTTGATTACACCATTATACAATTGAATGAATTTAAACAAAGAGTTAATTTACATTTATGTATGGTGTTTTTTATAACATAATAGAAACCTTTATATTCTATATTTGTTTTCTTTAATTGAAAAAGAAATAATTGTGTATAAGTCTATTTTACATGTATGTATGTGGAGAATATACTAGCATTATATTGGAATCGTTTATTTTATTGAAATAATTTTTATTATGCGAAATGAAAGTCATTAAATTTTGTGTCTGCGTTGTGGTGCTTTAGCTAAACTTACGATAATACGTGGGGGTAGGAATATGCACATAATAGTATACAACGAATTTTATTAGATATTTTTTCGAATCACATATTAAAAATAATAATATAATAAAATAAAATAGGGAAAAAACACGATATTTATTCATTAAAACATTTGATATTGTTAATTTTTTCTCCTTATCTTTGGAACACCATTTAACACTAAGGCAATAAATTTTATAAAATTTTTAATAAAAAAATATAAGTTTATTACATATATATATTTGTTAAATAGTAAAATATTGATAGTGATTCCAAAACTGATTAAGACATCAGTGATAGGAAGAGATAGATAAAGATCGTTTATGACAAATAAAAAGTTGAATGCATGTATTGATTAAGAAAGAAAAACATATCTATAAATTATGAAAATATAGGAAATAATATTTATATATAATTTTTTATGAAAAAAATGATGTCGAAAAAGATTATTAATCTATTTATACTTTGTATATTTTATTATTCCATTGATCAAATTAGTTCAAGAGAAAGAGAAAAGAAAGTTAATTTATTAAATAAAATAGATCATAAACATGGGAATTTAAAAACCATAAATCCACACAATAACATAAAGGAAAATGAAAAAGATAATTACAATTATGATAAGAAAGAATCTTTCATTTTGTTAAATCAAAAATTCAAAGAAGATCAATCAAATGATGATGAGGAAGATGATGAAGAAGAGGACGACCATGATCAAGAACATGATCAGGAACATGATCAGGAGCACGATCAGAATAATAATAATGAAAATAATAATACAAATAATGATGCTAATAATGTTGCTAATAATGATGCTAATAATGAACAAGCTAAACAACCCGGAATAGTTCAAAGCCTCAAAGAAGCCTTGCCTCCCCCACCTCCAATAGTTCAACCTCCACCTCCACCTATGACACCATCAAGTATTGCAGGACATGTTGTATCAAATGTTTTCCAGGCTGGATTAAAATTAATAGGTATTCCATAAAGGAATTGTATACATTTTATTATGAACAAGTAAATCATTTTTTTTTATTTCATAATGATATTTATGAAAATGTACTTTGAAAATCACAATTTTCATTCTATACCTTGTAATTTGTTTTATTTATTTTTAATTTTGGGTTTAAATTTTTTTTTTAAATTAAATAGTTTAAGTTGTAAACAAACGACATACATGTATATGTATTTGTTATGAAAATCTTTTAAAATAATTTTTAATAAATATCCCAAATTATTAAAGCTGAGAAAAGAAATGAAAGTATTATTGACGTCAAAAAATGGTATTAATAATGCTACTTTCGTTTTAGTCCATGGGATAGACTGTTCCTACATGTGTGTATGCATGGATGAGAAATATAAAATTAAGAATTAATATGTCTAGTAAAATAAAAGGAAAAAATGTGTCTGGCTTTAAAAAATGCTAAAATTCCATAATAAGACAGGTTTAGACAAATTAATTTTTAAACATTCTTTTATATATGTGTGCACGTATTTTTTCAACCAGCTTAATTGTGTTAAAAATTGTTTAATATGTGTAAGGGGTTTCATTAAAATGATCTATTGTTTATTTATAGTTTTGCCTTTATAATTATACCGACAAATGTTTTTAATATGTATATATAATGATTAGAAATAAAAGGTTTATACAGTTAATTAGGTATGAATGTATTTTTCCCATACTTTCGAATACTGTAAAATTAAAAAAAAAATACTTTCCATTTTAAAGTTAATAAAAATTGTTTATAGAGTTCTATAAAATTTTATAAGATGAAAAATTTGAGGTTAACAGAATTCTCAGAAATTCGATAAAAAAAAATATAAAATAATGATAAAATTTTTTTTAATAAAATAGAGAGGAAATAACCAAGAAAGTAAAACAACGAATGTAATGGGAAATATAAGAAAGAAATATACTGTTAAAATTATTTTGAAAATTGGAAATAAATAAAACACGCATATTTGAAATATATATAATGTGTATATAATAATATTCATAAAGATTTTGTAATTTTTTGTTGCACCGTAGTACATACATGGTAATTTTAAAAAAACATATAATGGAAAAGAATTTAATATATATGTTGAAAAAAAAATTCTATTATATTTTCCAACAGTACACATATATGTATAAATATATTTTCCGTAAGAATAATAAAAAACATAATTTACGAATTTAGTGAATAGTTATGTTTATTATAAATGTCTTTTTTCTTTTATCATGAAAAAATAAAATCATATTATGTGTAATAATATATTTCCCTTGATTTGTTTTTATTTTTCAAAGAAAAAATAATTAAAAATATAAAAATTTCCGTTTGGTTAAATGTGTGTGCTACACCCTTTTATGAAGGAATAAGCGTATGTGTAAAAAAAAAAAAAAAATATAAATATAAAAAAAATAATATTTCCATCATATTCCCTCCCTAAAAAAAAACGAAGAAAATATTACGTATCTTATAATACACAAAGGAGTGTGGAATTAATATATAGTGCTATTTATATAAATATCAAATTTTTACCTTTACCTTTTTTTTTTTTTTTTTTGATACAGATATGAACTAAATTGATATATACAATGAACACATTAAATTATATATTTTTGATGTTATTTTAAGTTTTAATTCATTGTTTTAATTAGGAATTTCGAAGAATTTTTTACCCAAATATATAATTAATTTGGCTGTATAGATTTACACAATAATTTTAAATTGAAAAGTAAGAATATATATATAAGGGCGTGTTACATATATTTGTGCAATTTTGCAGATATTACGTATGTACATAATTTCGCATGTAAAATCGTGTAAAAATAATTACGTGTATGCATATATTCGTTTTATAACGTATTAAAAAAAATATTGTGACTTATAAACATATTCATAACTTTGTAATAAAAAGACAGGTTTAAAGCGGATAAGTAAAGCGCATATATATAAGCAGACAAAAAAAACCATATATATTTTTCATTAATATTGTAAATACAAAATGTATTCGTACGGTATGGAAGGAGATGATACTTATTTACCCCAGGTCCAGTATCCATCTCCATATGAAAATCAATATCAAGATGAAGAGTCCCCAAGTCCAAGAGGAGAAAATCATACTCCTTTCATAGGATATTTTAGTTCTCATTTATTAAGAACTGGATTTCTTTTACAATGTGTGTCATTAATATTAATGTTTGTATTTTATTGGGCATTTGGAGGAACTGGAATTTTTATATTTGATTTATATGCAGGACCAGAATGTGTTAAAGTATCAAGTGCATTTCATTTAACAATATCAGTTTTAATGTCAATATATTTATTAGGTACATTATATATAGCAATGTTCCAAGTCTTTGTAGCCGATAATAGTAAATGGTGTAGAGGATTTAGAGCTGGATCTAAATTATTATCAGCAGCTGTTACCTTAGACCTTTTATCATCAATATTAAGATTAGTTCAATATTTATATGCATATTTTTATATGAATATGAGATGGTGGGCACGATATCAACAAACCAAATCCGACTGGACTTTGTTACATTTTGGTAGTATCGTACATAGTTTTGCATTATTTATGTATGGAGCAGCCTTTTTCTATATGGAAGCTTATCATGATGAGGGTACCTATGAAGAACTCGCATGGTCCAACTTGACTTTATTCAAATTAGCTGGATTAGCAGGTAGGCATAGCAGCACGTGTGCATGTACTTATGAAACCCTTTTTATTTCCACACACTTATTGAGTGAACATATTTATTATTCCTTCCTTTTTAGAATTGTTAATGGTCTTTTCTGGATTCGGAGCCTTCTTTTCAATTCTCTTATTGGGAGCAATAATGTGTGCAACAGTTTGGGCCTTCTCCTTCGAGCCTTTGTTAGAAAAATGGTCACCCGAATTACACAGCAGAGACATAAATGCTGATGTATTACCTGAAATAAAACATGATGATGAAAACGGTGGATATAATGAAGAGAATATGTATGAACCATATAACCCTAATCCTGAAAATATGGAATATAATGAAGAAATGATTAAACATAATGCAAATGAGAAATATATAAATGGAAATGCAAACTTTTATGATCACAATAATGGAATTCCAACAACTTATGATTATTCACAAATTGAAGGTCAAGTAAAACAAAATGCTGAAATGGGAGTCTCTGAAAATAAATATATTGCACAATATTAAAATGGAAAGGTGTGAAGAAAAGATATATAATCTAGGCATATGCAAATTCATATGTAAATAACATTTTTAATTTGTGTGTAAATGTTTGTATATATTATATGTTTGTAAAAGTCTAAATAATAATACATTTAGACAAATATGATAAAACCGCATTATTTGAAAAATATATATGGTTGTAAATTTTAATAAATTTATTGAAGATATTTAGTAAAATTTTTTAGTTATATTTTTATAATTGTTTTATTGTTATTTATATGAACGTTAATAAAATTATCATTTTTTTTTTTTTTTACGCTTTTACTTTTTTTAGTATTTTTTTTTATGGTATTAAAAATATGTTGTTTATGTAACTCAATATGCATATTAATATAGGTATATATTTTTCATCATTTTCCACTGAATGGTCTATATAATTTCAATATATATTACATCCCTATGTATAAGCGTGCTATTTATATAACATTTTGTTAATATACGAATAATCACATGCATATGTACATATTTATATGCATGTTTATGTGCACGCCTATGTACCAGTTGTCATATTAAACTAGTAAAATGATGTTTATTTTATTAACACAATATAGTATATACCCCTACATGTATATCCATGGATATACTTAAGTATGTACATGCATATGATGGATAAAAACTATATATAGGATATTTTGTTTCTACTAAAATAATTATGATGATTAAAATGGTGTAGGGATTTTATTGATTTCGTATTTTCAGTTGTACAAATTAGATGAAAGTTGACGAAAAAAAATAAAAAATAAAAAAAAACATGTCGAAAAAAAAAGATAAAACAAAATGGTGAGCGTGTGTATCCTTATACTGGGCAGGATAGAGAATACGCAAAGGTGGTTAATTTATAAATGTAATATAAGTAGGAAATAATTTCCTTTTTTGTAGCTTCAGCATATTATGTGGGTTGAGGTTCGGCTGGTTCAGGAGCTTCTTCCTCAGTTAGGGCTTTATCTAAAAGTTGTTTTTTTTGTTCTAAATTTTTATCCATTTGTAACATTAAATTATATAAGAAATCACAGTTGGTTGAGAATTCTTTATTTTTGACAATAGTATATAAATCTATATATTTAAGAATAAATAATTTAGCTAGCCTGAATTTAAAAACAGGATTATTTTTACTTTTTTCATCTTCTTCGATTTCATTAATTGGATCATTATCAATATCCATTTTTTTTTTATAATCTTCTAATTTATCAATTAATTTTTCGATTAATAATTTATGTTCATTATCTTGTTTCTTTGAATTAGTAATAGTTTCATCATCATCGATTTCCCAAAATTCTCCTTCTCTTCTTAAATAGATTTTATTAATTTCGAGTAAATAATTATTCATATTTTTTAAAAAGCTATAATTGGTAAGTATATTTTTTTTAGATTTATCATTCAACTCGTTGGAAGTGAAAATTGTTTTGGATATATCATTCGAATCGCTTATATTTGTAAGAGATGGCAAAGAGATGGATTGGAAATTATTTATATTTTCACAAGGGGTATTATCTAAAACTTTCGTGTATTTATAAATATTTTTAGTAACATTTGGATTATCTTGATTTATTTCGTAATAATAATTCATTATATTATTTAATGTTTCAAAATGTTCAATTATATTTATTAAATTATAAAGAGGTGAATTATTATTTATTATTCTTTTACTATATCTATTTGCTTCATTTTCAATATCAGGATATTGCTTAGTAGTATCTAGCATATCTATATTTTTAAATTGAAAATTTGTATCTATATTATCTTTAGATTGTTTGGTTATAAATTTTTTCTTCCAAATATACCAACAATATTCTGTAGATAATAATAATTTAAAATGATCATAATTTTTAGAATGATCTAAATAATTAATTAGATCTGTCATAAAATTGTACATAATTTCTTCCGTTTTTTCGTTACTAATTTTTGAATTATTTTGTGAATTGTTTTTGGTATCAATATCTTTCGATTTTATATTTTTATTATCATTATGATTGCTTGTTGGGGCAGTAGTATTACTTGTGTTACTGTTCATATTTTCTTTCGCATCTTTTTGATTCGGTTTAGTTACCCTAGTATTTGATGAGGAGTTCTTATCTTCATTAGTATTATTATTATTGGAAGGTGTTGCATCGTTTTTATTTTCATTATTTGTTTCTTGTTTAAATATTATTTTTTTTTTCTTTAATATATTATGTTCACAATTTAAAAAATTTAATGCCATAAGAATTTTGAAAAAATATATATTTAAAAAGTTTTCATCATGTATTAGCATATTATATATATGTCTATTCCCTAAAAAATCAAAATCTGAATTATATAGATATTCTCTTACAGTATTTATATTTAATATATTTGTTTTTTTTAATTTTTTAATATAGAAATAAAATGTTTTAAATGCATTGTATATATCTTCTAATTCTGATTTAGCTTCTGTAACGAACATTTCAGGATATTTTATAAACATAATAATATAGATATATGAAATATATACATTATAATTTTCAATTGGTTTATTTTTTATATTTATTTCATGTGAAGTTATTTTTTGGTTTTTCTCGGGGTTTAAATTGTCTGGAGATATTTCGCTTAGTTTTCTTTTACGGTTGTTTTTGTTTTCAGCACCTTTTTCAGTCTCTACTTGAGCATCTACACTAGACGCAGTTGCATTATTTGACTGTGTCTTACTATTATTGGTTGCAATTTTTGTGTCCGTGTGTGAATTCGTATTATGGTTGGAAGTTTCGTTATTTTCCAGTTGGTGTGTGCTAGTTTGGTCGTGGTTATTTAAATTTTCATTTTGGAATAACTGATCTTGTATTTGAGATTGGATGATGTTTTTTAATTGTTCATAATTTGTAATATTTTTTTTAATATTTAATTGGAACTGATCATAAATAAGAGAACGATCATTTGCTGCATTAACATGAGATTTGAATGAATCGTAAAAAAAAAAATTCAGATTATTTTTTAAAGACTGTCTATTACAAAATCCTAAATGATTATTTGGTAGACACTCAGATAATAATATATTTAGAAAAAAAATATTTTGAGATTCGTTTTTTTCACTATTATTGCATTTTTTTTGTAAAATTTTAATAAATCCAATTAGTTTAGCTCCGACTGTTTGTATTTTGATCATATCATTAAAAATAACATTATTTTGAAATAGTTTATATTTATATATAAAATCATTTTTATTTTTTATAAAGAAATTAACAAAATATTTTACAAACTTAATTGGAATGATATTTGCAAACTCAGTTAATATTTCAATCAAATGTGTTGTGTTAAGATAATATGGGGTTAATAATAAACAAACTTTTGAAAAGATAACAATTAATTTAGAAATAAATTTAGATAATTTTACTTTTGAAATAATTGAAAAGAAAAATGCTTTTAATTCAGATATAAAAGTGTTTAAAATTTTATTAAAATTTGCATCATTTGTTTTTATTGGATTTTCATTTTTATCTTCATAAGTATTTATATTTTTAAGAGAATGTGATGGTAAATTTTCGCAATTATTATTTGATGGTAGATTAACAGTTCCTTCTATACTATTTGAGTCTAGTGGATTTTTATCAGTAAATATATTACTATCATATGAAATAACTGATTGTTCGTTTTTTTTATTATCTATATCATAACTTTGTAAATAGTTCATATTATCTTTTTCTTTATTTTCTTGCATTTGTGCATATTCAATAAAATGAAAACATTTCGTTATTATATTTTCATTTTGCAAACTGTTTAAAAGGATTTTAAAATAATCTGCTATGGATACTATTGCTTGATGACCATTAAAAAAATATATTTTTTTTTTTAAATCGCTAATTTTATTTGAAGAATTTTGACACTGTTCCTTGTTTTCTTTATTATTATTGATCGCATTCTTTTTTTTTAAATGTTGACTGTCTGTAGATTTAATTATTTTTGTACTGTCTTTATTTATATATAGGCCATTAATAAAAACATTGTAAAAAAAAATAGGATATGATCCATCGTTTAATAATTCATTATTCATATCATATTTTTTTATATTATTTAAAAATTGTTTATTTTGTTCATATTTATTTAAATATTCTTTTTCTGAGTTTAATATGTTTAAGTAGTCATTGGCTAGGTTTTTTTTTTTGTTTTTTCTTAATTTTCTTGCTTTTTTAATTTTTCTTATTCTTTTTTTTTTGTTTTTTAATAATAATATGAAATTAAATTGTTTTCTATTTTTAATATGCTCTATTTTGTATCGCTTTAAGAGTATACCAATTTTTTTATTAATAAGATTTGTATTTATGTCTTCCCTATTGATGTATGCACACTCAGTGGTTGTCTCATCGTGATCACTATGTTGTGTTAATTTTGATTGTTGGTTCATACATTTTTTATCATTAGTGTTGGTCATTTTGATTGTCATTTCTTTTTTTTTGTAGGATTTGAGCTGTTTAACTCTTTCCAGTATGCTTTAAAAGATGAATAAAAAAAAGCTTGAGAGTAGGTAGTTGTTTACTATTATATGCTATTCCCTGTTTTGTACTTATTTATGGCATGACAATTGCAATCCATTTATTTTGAGGTGCGTAAAAAGGGAGGGGGTACTATTTTTGTTTATTGGAAATATATGAAATATCAAGGGACATATGTGTTTATATATGTACATATCTCTGTGATGTTATTTTCATTTTATATTTTCCGTGTCACAATTTTGTTATTAAGCAAGAAAATGGATTGGTGAAAGAATATCGAAAAGAATTTTAAAATCACTGATTATTTAGTCGCATTATTAATTGAATATATGGGATGCATACATTATGCTATTAACGAAATAATAAACATGTGGACTATGTCAATCATGTAAGCATAAATAAATGAATAGATGAATATATAACATTGTTGTGTTTAATTTTGTATTCTTTCAAATCAATATTATTGTTACGAATAAAAATGCATATATTTCCAAATTACATAAAAAAAATACTCAGCTTAAAATGCTTTAATACTTTTTTATTCATAAAGAAATATATAATAATTTTGTACATAAGAAAGAGATAAAAAAAAAAACAAATTTACATAATTTTATATTAAACGAAATATTTTATTTTTGTAAAATTACAGTATTTATAAGGAATAATGTATATAGCTAAATTTGTATTTACCAAAATAAATAACATAATTATATGGAATAATATTGCACTGCTATTTTATTATATAGTATAATAAAGTTGTGAAAATAAAAATGATACTTCATTACTTGCAAAAAAAAAGTTGATGTGATTATTAAATAAAATACTAAATAAACACCAAACGAAAAATAGTTTGAAATGATGAATATAAATTAAAAAAAAAAAATAATAAGTAAAAAAAATATATAAACCAAAACAAAATACAATAAAACAATAATGCAAGCAAACAGTAGAACAAGTAAAAACACAAATAGCAAAATTATAACAATAGTTAATTAGCTAATTAAAAGTTGTATACTTATTCGTTTGGCAAACTAAATGAATTGCGTTTATATAACAAACCACGTTTATTTTCATCAGTAGAAATGAAATAAACAAGTGTGTGTTGTGTTTTATTGGGCAGAATGAGAATATGTTTATAAAGGGGGGAAATAAAAAACGTTTCAAAATAAGTTAATGTTATAACATTTTCTTAACCCCCTTGAATGATAAATAATACTATCACCAATTTTAAACAGTATTTGGAATAGTATCCAACAAATAAACGGATGAGCATATATATATATGCGTTTGCATTGAGATAGTTATATGTTTTCCTCTTTTGTATTTGGCTATTCTTTAAAATAAAGATGTTGCCAAAAAAATATTTTGGATCAATATGATTAATACGCTTTTGTGCTTTGTTTAATCATCTTCGAAAGTAAGTAAACTCAATTGTGTTTTGATAATGCCTTGAATTTTTAATAAGACATTATTGATACATAAAAAATAGGAGTCCAATCACATAAATGTGTATGTACTACTATGCTAGAAAGATAATTGAACTAAAAAAAAAAATAATAATAATAATAAAATATATTATAACAAAATAATAGTAATATTAAAAATGTGTGTGTACAAAAAATTAGACGTTTAAACTTACGGTACATAATGCCATCGATTTCTGATAGTGAGACGTTAAGATCGAGCATTTTAAGATAGGTGGAACTTCGATAATTTTTAATACGTTTTAAAACTTTATATTCAAAACTATTATAATATTTTTCTTTTTCTTTTAAAATGGAATAGTTAGGATCCCACATTTTATTAAACCGACTAGTTAAATCACCATCATTTACATAATTTACAAAACTATAAAGTAAGAATGGAATTGAACTGATCAGAATTAATAATATAGTTGATCCAAAAAAAAACACTTTATATTTTGTGGCTTTTGCCTTGTAAGCATCTGTTTCCATTTCTAAATCTATTATTCTTTTATTTTTGTCGGATATATATTCCATTAATGTTTTTGGGATTTTTAATTCCTTTTTTTTAAAAAAAAAGTTTTTTACTTTATTATACCATAATTTATCTATTTCTTTCTCTTTTTCTTTTTCTTCTTGTCGTTTTATAATTTTATTGTCTATGTCCTCTTGAGTTGTGATATAACGGCTTAGCATTTCTTTATATAATTCATGATCCGGTCCTATTACTATAGGTTTTGGAGTGTCATCTTTTCCATTTTTTCCGTATTCATCACTTACTTTTCTTTCGTTTTGTCCTGAAGTTTTAATATTTTTATCAGAAAGATTATTAGAATTTTTTAAGTTGGCTGAATTGTTTGAAGGGTCGTTTTTTGTTGACCTAAATATGTTTCGAATCCCACAATATATTCGTGTAACTCCAAAAATTCTATCAAAAAAATTTAATATAGGGGTAATAATTATTATGCTATCGACATTTTTTGTGTTTAATGCTAAAAGAAGTACAATAAGGGAAAGCAATTTTTTATATGGCATTATATTCAAACAAAAAATGTGCATAATTTTTATAAGTCATTCATATAGGAAGGATCATATTGTCATATACTGTTTAAAGGTTTGGTAAATATTTTTCAATTAATTGATGTACTCATGGTTATAATTAATAAAGAAAAGTTATTGTTATATGTGTATATATTTTCCACAAATATATAAACCGTGTTCATAAAAAATATATATTATTTATGTTGTACATTAAATATTGCCTATGTAAAATTTAAAAAATAAAAAAATGTCCATTAATAAATTATTTGCAGCAAAAAAAAGTATATACCTCATTAAATAAAATAGTTATAATAATAAACTTTTTATATTATTATTTCATTTTTATGTATTTTTTTAATATATAGTAAATTGTGGTAAGTATATACAAATCGAATAATAAAAAAAAAGGATGATAATGTCTTTTTCCTTCGATGGTCATAAATTTGGTGATTTCATGTGGTACTACTTTTAAAATGAATTAGTAAAATTTCCAGACAAAGGAGAACTAAAAAATGGTTTAGGCATTTTTTACAGATATATGAACTTAGTAATATATAGCAGCATAATTGCAGTACTACTATTATTACAATTTGTTTGTGAAAAATGGTGTTATAGAATTATAAAATGGAGTAGACTTAAACATAAATTATATTATTCTAAGTCATTTGGGTTGTATTTTATTTTTAATTTTCTATTAATGCATAACAAACAATTTTTTTAAGGCTATTTAATTTTAACAGTTTATTATAATACTACATTCATTATATATGCAAAAAAAAAATTGATATATATATATATGTCTAAATCGGGGTGTAAGGAAAAAAAAACATGATAATGAAATATAACATTTGCGTTGAATTATTTAATAATGTTATTAATTTCAATCATTAATATGAACGATATTAAAATTATATTTTCTTCACAAGAATATAAAAGATATACAATAGAATGCATTTTACACAATAGATTATTACGATTGATTTCTTACTTATAAAAGAGGCCCTTAATATTTTTTATATACGTATTAATTACATGTTAATGTGTTTTTTAATACTAATTATATGGAATTATTCATAAAATAAAGAATAGTTTTTATGATAATAAACAAGAAAAAACATATAATGAAAAAACGAACATTATTTTAATATAACTTTAATATTAGACCGTTCTAATGAAAAAACGCGAGTATTATATATATATATATTCTATAATTGAAGCATCAAATATTAGTTTTTTTTTAAAATCAAATACATTTTTATCTAAACATGCATATTCTGTATAAAAATAAAAAGATCGAGAACTGATAGATTGGTAATATACTAATATTTAACTTAACTTAAATTATTATAATTTTTTGGTTTGGGCAATTATTTTCTTCTACTAAGTTTAACAGTATATGGGGCTGATGGGGTTCTGGTACCGGTTAAATCTTCTATATTAATTGGTATATTGTCATCAGAAATTGAAGTTAAAATTGGACCTTTTTTTGAAGGGCCACTTTTTGAGGATCTTCTACTAAGGCTTCCTCTTCTGCCTGAGCTTGGTTTGCGTGATTTACTAAATCCGAATAGGTTTGCAAAAGTACCATATTTGTGATAATGGATTGCACCATATGCGGTACCAGCTGCTAATGCTATTGTTGTAAGTAATGTAGATATAAATGCAGCTTTGTTTCTTTTAATTTTTTGGGCAAGGGAATTACCACCCTTGCCTGAACTATCTGATTTAGCTTGAACGTAATAATTAGATCCTGGAGCAAATATGTTTATGGCCAATAAAAAGGCAAAAAAATATAATGCTTTTGCTAATTTCATTTTTGTATAATAAAATAAAAAAAATTATAATATAATAATATTAATAATAATAAAAAATATAATAAATTTATAAAGCAGAATTAATATAATTATAAAATTTTATTATAATAGTACGATAAAAAAATATAGTACAATAAATATTATTAAAATAGCATTGTTTAATATTTTTAGTAATTAAAAATAGTTTTTTAAAGAATAAAAAAATTATAATATTTATTATGCATATAGATTTTTTTAATTATAAACTTAAAATAAAAATCTAATATATTATTATTTTTTTTTAGTGAAGCTGGATATAAAAATAATATATATCCTTATTATATATAGCACTTATTAGTTTTTTATTATTTTTTCGTAATTAATTTTGCTTAATATTTTATTATATTAATTAAATTTAATGCAAATTATGGGTACCATTTTCTTGTATTCTTTGGATTGCATGCTATAAATAATATTAGTGCATTATTTAATTACTATAATTTATAGGTTTTTTATAATAGTATTTATATATCGGGACAGTTTTATACTATTTTAAAAAAGTAGTTATTAAAATTATATAATAAATAAGTTAGTGAATATTGGGTATTTTTTAGATAGCAGTATAAAATTTTTAAGATAGAAATAATTAAAAAAAACAACAACACTATATATATAAAAAAAAACATAATTATATATATATTTTTTAATAAGCAATAGGTTAAATATTCTATATAAATAATTATTGTTATTATATACTTTTTGCTGCATTAAATAAGAAAATTAAATTTAATAAGAGGGATATATTTTTAAAATAATTACATTCGCACTTGCTATTGAAAAATAATTTATAACGAGCTAGCTAAATATTATATTATATTATATATTATGTGTACATATTCCAAATTTTTTGGAAATATTCCAATTTATTTATCATTTGTTTGAAAGCATTTAATTCATAATTATATCCTCTCATGGAACTTATAGTAATAATAATAAATGGGAGAGACTGATATAGTAGAATATCGTTATTATAATGTGTATAAAGTATTAAACCAAGAGGATATAATAACAAAAATGAAATGGTTACCTATTTATCGTTTAATAAAGCATATTATATAATGAATGTAAAAGTAAAAGGAAATATAAAAAATTATTACAAGAAATAAGCAAATATACACTTTTCATATTTAAAAATTTGCTTAATATTACAAGTTTTAAAGTAACTAATTATTCCATTTATTTGGAATTATTTAATTTTACCCTATTATTATTATTGTTATAATGCCATATTAAATAACATTAAAAAATTTTATTTATGTGAAAAGGTCTTTGCAATTCTTAAAATTTATACACAACAAAAAAATATATTGGTACAATATAACTGCAAAATAATAAATAGTAATATTATATAAAAAAACAAATGTTCATATTTCGTTTTTTGGTATAAAACTATTACAAGGCATTATATATATTTTCTTTTTAAAAAAAATTAAAATAAAGTTTCCTAAATGTGTGATTAAGAGAATATATGTGTATATACATTGTTTCCTTTAGTGCTTATGTATATTGGAGGACAATTTTATGCATAATGTTGTTATTTTCTTTCTGGTTAATGTGTCTTATATATATAGTATATATAAATAAGTAAAGGGGTTTTATTTTTAATAAAATTCAAAAGTTTTTTCATTTTTCATCCTTAGGAAATATTGTAATAATAAAAATGATATATTAATAAATATACGTGAAAGTATATATACTATGTTTGTTATTTTGATTGACGCCAATATTAATTTTTCTCCTTATTTTAAATAAAAAAAGTTGCAGCAATCAAAAACGATCAAATAAGAGATTAATTTTGTTAATATTTATTGGAATAAAATAGTAAAATTTTTGTATGTGTCTTAGGTATATACATATATATGAACATCCAAATTAAGGTCATAAATAAATTGCCCTATTTTTTAGTAATACACAGTGTTTTACTGTTCCTATAATTTTAGTAGCATATTGATAAAATGCTTTATTAGCTTATTATTTATAGAAATATTCCTAATGAAAGTAGGAAAATTATTATTGTGTAGGTATTAATTTTAATAATTAACTGTATTTTATAAGTTTAATGGAGTAAATAAATTACTTTTAAAGAATCCAAATTATCGTTTGGATATATTTAATCGTGTTTAATTACAGATATATGTGTTGTGCAACTATATATATGTGCATTTTGCTTTTTATGAACAACCATAAAAAATTAATTAAATAAGGATTTATATGCACCATTGTACAGTCGATGCCAAGCATAGACAAGACTATAGCACTTATGAAGCAAGGGCAACGGTATTATATAAATAAGCATATATATATATTGAAATAAAACAGATACACCTTCTAATATTATTCCATATATATATAACATGCATATAATAAACAGCCATAGTAAAAATACATGTTGTAATTAATATAAATTAAAAAATATAGATTAATCAATTTAATATATTATATGTAATATAGATATATTAATCGATTAAAAATATTCAAATATGGAAAAAGCTTATATGAATTTTTTATATTTAAAAATGTTTGTCTTGATTAAATTATTTCACATTAACAGTTCACACATATTTATATATGCATGCATATATCTGTATCGGATATATGTAGTTCCCTTTTACATAGTAAATATATGGGGCAATATATTTTTTGAAAATTGTAATAATATGGCCTCCCATAATTTTATTATATAGGTGTTCATAACATGTGTAGGACACGTTTATGTTCTGTTCTTTCTGCACGTATAATTATATCATTTTTATTTATATAATTTATTTGAAATATGAATTAAATTAATTCTAAATATATCATGAAAATTAAAAATAATGAATATATGGTGTTGCTATTAAATTATTATATAAATGTTTTTAGTTTATTGAATTATTCGAGTTTTGTTATCCTAGTTTTGACAATATCTCATAAAATAAACTTGTGATTCGTTAATAGTTTTTACATAATTTGATTGGATCTCATATATCTGTTTCTTGAAAAATAATTATTTCTTTCACTTGTCCATATAAACCAGTGTTTTTCTTTAACCCATTCATCAACAAAATTATCTATCCACAAGTCAAACAAGGCTTGTTTCTCAGATTTCCATCGTGCCCAAGTACCTGTTTTATGATCTATAAGTTGTTCTTCTTTTTCCTTTGTCCATGTATTCCATTCAACCATTTCTTTATTTATTCTGGCTCTCCATGCAATCCAGGCATTTCTTTCTTCAGGATCACAATGTTTAACCCAAAATTCTTCCCATTTTGCCCAGTGCTCATCTTCTTCTCGTTTCCAATCAGACGATAACCATTTACTTATTATTTGATTTCTCCATTTCTTCCATTCCTGAACAGTCCATACATTTAAATAAGCTTCGTTATTAGCTAGCCAATCATCCCAATCTTTTTTAATTAATTGTTTTCCTTCTGTTCTCATCCATTCATCCCATTCACCTTCATCTAATGCTCGACTTCTTTTTAAAATATCGGATTTTATACTTGTTTCGAACTCTGGGGTATAATGTGTCCATTTATATTCAATATATTTCATATATTCAGACCAATCTTGTTCTTTTGCTGCTAGCCATACTAATCTTTCTTTTTCAACCAGTTCATTAAATTTAGTCCATTCGATTCCTTCTATTTTTTCTTTCCATGATTCCCATTCATTTGCTTTCCATTCTTCTGTTTTTGTTGGATCAGCAAAATAATATTCGATCGCTGGTTGAGAGCCGTTACCATATTCGGTTGAACCTAGTTGAAACTAATGGAATTAAAAAATATACATGCATATTGTTGATGTGTAAAAATAAAGGCAGAATTTATGAAAAAAGCATATTACATATATAAAGAGTAAGAAGAAAACACATTTATTTTTTATATTACCGGTGAAAAGTTATTAAGGAAGTTTGCGCCATTTGGTATATATTGTATAATTGATGTACCAAGAGCACCACCAAGAGCGCCAAGAGCACCAAGAACACTAAGCCTTTGAGGTTTAGGAGGAGGTTGGTATTTTCTTATTCTTAATTCTCTTTGGGGGTCATATGGCTTTTGCTCTGGTTCATCATAAAGAGGGTTTGAAGAATAGCGTGAATAACCAGGAGAAAAACGAGTAAAAGGGGAGGGTTGATCCATTTGTTCGGTGTGAGAAGTTTCGTATAATTGCTTATAATATGGATCCATTTTTAATAAATTTTATAATATTATGATAAAATTTATAATAATTATTGATTAAATTAAAAGATATAGTAAAAATAAATTAGAAAATAGTTTATTGTATATGTTTTAATTCATTAGTTATATATTTTTTTAATTGATTCGACATATTTTGTCGTATAAATTAAGCTAAAAGATACTTTGTATTTCAATCTTTAAAAAAATATACGGAAGTAAAATAAAAAAATATTTCTTGAAAAGTTAATTAACTAAAATAAAAATATGAAAGTATAAATTATGAACGTACACATTTAAATGCACACATAGAACAGCACGACGTGCAAAAAAATAAAAGATTAAAAACAAATAGATAAAATATAATATTTATATAATTACATTCATAGAATAAATTAAGTAATTATAAATTAAAAAAAACAGATATCACAAGTATTGATTCTGAAAAAAAATGTGTCATTTTATATAATGTGCAAATTTTTTCTATGTTTATGGAGTAGGTTTGGGTTTTTTTTTATATTTTTTTATGCATTCTATATGCACAAATAAATAGAGAAAAATATAAATATACCGATTAAATAGAATTACACATATTAGTGCCTACTTTTTATGAAAGCACACATCTAAAAAAAAATAATTTATAAGCACAGCGAAATATGTTCTAGTTAGATTCAAATTATATATTTTTTGCAGTGATGAAAAACTCAAAAAAAAATCCTAATAATGATAAAAATTATACCAAAAAATAAAAACATACCAAAAAACAAAAACACACCAAAAAATATATCCAACATATAGCTTAAAACACATAGAAAGCTTATATTATGTGGAATACACATCTACTATAAAATAAAAATAATAGATGCATCTAGGGCAAACATATGCAGAAAATTTAAAATAATCACGTAATTTTTTTATATAAATAGAAAAATATAACCTAAATAATAGGAATAAAAGATACTAAAAATTTAGTTCACTATTTAATTAAAAATTTGATTCCTTTATAGGCATTTTTGAAATGAAGCATCTAAATATTATTTTATGGCGCAACATTTTTGATAACAAATAACCTATACACATAACATAAAAAAATTATTTATAACTTTATTTGTATACTTATGAAAAAAAGAACATCTTTTACGTTTTTTAACTCATCTATAGATCTAAATAAAAAGAAAGAATGAAATAAAAAATTGCATTTGTTTTGATAGGTTTATATGTGTTGTATGTATAGGGCATATATAAATATAGGGGATATATTCATTAAAAATATAAAACCAACAAGAGGATTAATGTGTTGAGAATGAGCAAATAATTAAAGTATTATTTATATAAGAATTTCTCTTACTATATATTTTTGATAAATCATATATGTATGTAATTATAATATGAATAATAACAATTTATTATGCCCTTATTAAATGTTTCGATGTTTTATATTTTTTTAACTATCGATATGATTTTATAAGTATCATATTTAATATAAATTATTATTTATTTAAATAATGCATAAGATAAAAGTATCCATGCAAATGTTTGACAAAAAATTAAAATTAAATACATATTTTTGATTTAAAGGTGAATATTATGCAGTATTAAAAATATCACTATAGTGGTATGCAATTGTAACACTAACAAAGCAAATAAAAAAAACATGTTTCGAACATTTATATTTCAGTATACATAAATGTGTCAATTAAATTTATAATTATAAGCCGATAAATGTGTAATAAATGAAAATATATGCATATATACACATGAATTATAAGCAATTAATATAATATATCATTTTTCGAACAGTACAGAATTAAGATGTGTTTTGTTCCTGTTGTTCTGTGGGTTTTTCAGTTTCTTTTTTGAATGGAGCTGCGTATTGGTCCGCAATCCAAACATTCCATTGTTTTTGATTTATCCATTTGGTAACAAATTTTTCTACCCATTCTTTATACAAGATATGTTTATCATCTTTCCAACTTAAATATGGATCTAATAAATTTTCAACAAACATATTGTCCTTCGTTTTGACCCAATCATTCCATTGGTTTCGTTCGGCTTTTGTTCTGTTTATATATTCGTTATATCTTTTATTATCTAAGTAGTGAAGGCGTTTGAATCGTTTTTGGTTAAAACCCGCCCATTTTTGTGATTCTTTACGTTTCCAATCAAGCTTGGACCATGATAGGATTCTATCTTTTTTCCATGCCATCCATTTATCTACAAATTTATCAGAAAATTCATTATGGCTTTCTAGAACCCATTTTTTCCATTCCATATAAATAAAACGGATTCCATCTGTTTTCATCCAATCAATCCACTCGTTAGGAACCCAACTAGAATATTTGCTTATAATATTAGTATCAAATTCGGCATCAAGATGCTTATTATAATGATTCCATTTATTTTCTAATTCGGTTAAAAATAAATTCCAATCTTGTTCTTTTTTTTTAATCCACTCATCTTTTTCATTATTCATTTCTATATTAAAGGCCTCCCAATCGTTTTCCAAATCTTTCACCCATTTTTTCCATTCTTTTTTTTTCCATCTTATTGGTTTTTCGTCATTGTATGATTCTAAATCAGAATCATATGCTTGATCTTCATCACTATCTTGATCTTCATCACTAACTTGATCAGCGATTACATCAAAATTATTAATAGATTCATTTTGTCTTTCCTGATAAAATAAATGAAGAAAGAATAATAAATAAATATAAATATAATTTTTGTAAAAAATAAGATAAAAGAAGAATATCTATGAGTTTGGTGCATATTAAGATAGCAAAAATATAATTTTCATCAAAGTATATGAGTTAAAATATGCATTTTCATGTCTTGGATTTTATTGGTTAATTTATCAATTATTATTTATTTGTAGAACTTTTACAGTATTTATTATTTTATTTCTATTACCTCATTGTATGAATTGTATATGGCGCGCCCGGTTAAGAATATCTGTGCAAACATCATAATATATATGAGCATCATGATAAAAGATGATGTATAATCGGTGTTTTTAATATCAGCGTGGCTTTGGATATCAATGTTGTTATGGGGGTCCAATACCATATTCGCTACGTCTTTTGCATTTTCTGTAATTGACTCCATTGTATTTTTTGTAGTTTAGAAAAAATATTAATAATGAACAAAAAATATAATTTTAATCTGTGTGGCAGGTATTTATACCTCTATAATACATATTATATAAATTATTTATTTTCATAACATATACTATGCAAAAAACAACTAAATATTAATAAAAATATTTATAATTCTTTGCCAAAATATAACAAAACTAATATATTGTTGATAGAATGCATTTATTTTGACAAATTGACATTTTTCTATAATATAAATGTGTAGATGTATAAAGAAAAACAAAAAACGTTTAAATAATTGTAATATAAAAATTTTTTTTTAATATTATGCACATTTTGTTTGAAATTTTTATTATATAGAAATATATATTAATATATTTAGGTATATATTAATTTTATTTATGTAGTATCGAAATAATTATTAGATGTTATATAAATTTCAAAACAATATATTAAACCGGTTATATATATATAGTCAAATTATTTTTTTTTTCTTTAAATTTTATAAATAAACAATTATATGCAAAAAATAATAATTTTGTTACAAAAAATTATTTATTTATATATCATTATAATTAAATAAAATTTGAAATATAACAAATACGTTGTTATTGATGGTAGGAATTAGAATATTACTATGCATTGTCAAAATATCCCCTGATGATGAATGCATTATTTTTTTAAATATATGCATTTAAACTTTTGGGATAGAACAATCAATGTTTTAGTTGTAAAACCAATAAATTATTTCAATTTTATGAATTTATAATACTTAAATTTTTTAATATATTATTACAAATTTGTATTTTTTTTTTTATAATTTAGCATTACAATTTTATAGAAAATCGTTGTAATTAAAAAATATAAACAATTTTAAGTTTTTTATAAAATTTAGTATGTTGTATTTATGCTTTAAATTATTATTACTTTGGCATTGGCAGATTATTTATTAATATAACGTCAAACATATTATAATAGTTCTGTTACTCTTTTTTTTTATTTGATTATTTTATTATACCCATCTATTGAGATGTTGTTTATTATATTTTTTTTAAATATCAACATAAAATAAAAAAAATATAGTTTTTACCGCTTTTTCAATTTATACAACTTTTGAAATTAATAAAATTGACATTTTTCATAAGCTTTAAAAAAATATAATAAATAATATTATATAATTTCATAAAAAAGTGGGCAGAATAGTTAACCTTATTTCAGAAGGGAATAAAACAAGTTGTCTTTTAGTTATTATGCATAATAAATGAAATATATATTATGTTTTATTAATTTGAATTATATAAAAATATATGTTTACAACTTTATGATCACAATACGATCATTATAATATACATGTGCTACAAAGGTGGTCCTCATTATGTTCCTTTATTTCTTCTATATATGCAGATAGAGGATACAGAATTACATATGTATTATTATTAAACATTAAAAAAATAGAATATTATATCCTATATATTATTGATAAGAAAAATGAAAACATTCTATTTGGTCTTTTCAATTTTAAATCGGTTAGTATAGATTAATAAAATTGTTTGTTCATTTTTCAATGGTAAATTAGTTTAAAAATGTTAATATGGTGATAGAGAAATATTATATGAAATTAGAAGTGAGATAAAATAAGAATGATGTTATTTTTGTTTATGTACATAGATAACAAATGTAAATTGGTTTATCCGTTTTTCTTCAAATAGGTATGGAGAAAAATATGTTCATTATTTTTGACAAATGAAAAAATATTAAAATTATTTAAGATTAATATAAGACACGCTCCAAAATATATTATATATAATGTGGGCAGGTGTTTATATTTAATGTTTTATTACAAATAATGTGAAAAAATATATAATAAGCATAAATATTTGCATATTTTTACAATTTATAAATACGACATATAAAATTAAACAAAATGTGATTTAAAATTATTTAATAAAGAAACAAGGAAACAAATTCATGTACATATAAAATATTACAAACAAAATTGTATAAATATGCATTGCTCATTTTATAATGTTGCATTTTTTTCTGTCTATGAATTTTCCTATTAAATCTATGTATCCATCTCTTTCAAAAATTATGCAGCATATTAATATATCATTGTCATTTAATTCTATTTGGTTAACAACCATAAAATGAATAATTACAATGGATATACATATTAAAATTTATAAAAAGAATGAGTAGACACTTATATGTAATTAAAAAAATGTTTTAAATACTAAATTGGTGATCAAACCCTTTGCATTCGTGGTGAATTTTCTAATATCTGGTTTTATATTCAGTAAAAAATCATAAATATGATAAATGATGTTAAAAAATATTTTTAGGATATTGTTGATTCTTTTCTTGATCTTCAATTTTATTTAAAGATATAATTTTGTTATATAATTTCCTTTTCATCTCAGATCAAATATTTTTTATTCTTAATCGATATATCAGCAGCCAGTAGTCACAACTGATAATGCGATTGCTGTTATAACTATAGCAGCTTGAACTGCTGTTGCAGGAATTAACGCTCTCTCCAATCTATTTAATAATTTTTCTACAATATCACATTTGCTTTTCGGTGTTTCTTGGTTCATTACGCTTTCAAATAAAAGTCGTTCAGTTTCATCATATAATTCATCTCTTAATGTTACATCTATTTTATTAATGCTGCGTATTTTAGTCATTATATCTGGCTCATCATTATAATCATACTCAACTAAACCCATAGGTTCAGCTTTCTTTACTACTCCAATGGGATTTTCTCCTTTTTTCTTATCTTTTATATATGAGGGTTTATCCCTAATTTTTGTTGGTTTAGATGATGGTTCAAGCATGGGATCCCTTTCAGCGCCAAATGGGGAAGGGGTATTACTTTTTCTTTTTTTTATTACACTACTTTCATCGTCGTCGTCGCCATCTTCATAAACATATTCATCATCGTCGTAGTCATAAACATATTCGTCATCGTCGTCCTCGTCATAGACATATTCATCATCATCCTCGTCATCGTCATCATCACCGTCATCATCATCGTCATCATCATCATCTTTCTCGTCATCATCATCATCTTTCTCGTCATAGTTAAAGGAGTAGGCATCACTCTTGTCGTCATCATTTTTATAGTCATAGTTATAGGAATGGGCACTGTCCTTATCATCTGCATTATCTAACAAATATATCATATTTTTTATTTTAATATTGTTTCAATTTTTTTTTTTGAGTATATGTTTTTATAAATATTTTTTTCTTACCTTCCATATACTTTTGAATTGGATTATCCTTTTTTCTACGAAAAAAGTCAATTATCTCCTTTTGATTATCTAAATTATCTTTCTCATCTTTGTCTTTTAGTGCATCAATTTCTGATTCGATTTCCTTAGAGTATGGAGTAACTTCTGGATCATCATCTAAATCATCAGATTCATTGTTTGATTTTTTTTTGATTAAGCCGTTTATATATGGTTTTATAATAAATAGTTTTCGAAAAGCTTTTTTTACTCTACTTATTGGTGTGGTTGTTGTTTTTGATTTATGATCATGATCATGATCAAGTAATTCTGTTTGTATTTCCTTAGAAGGGCTTGCATTATTATCATTACTTTGATTATATTGGATTGTTATGTTATATTCATTTGGGAACGATGAAATTTCTTCAGTACTTAATTCCTTTACAGGGTTATCATTTGTTATCAATATATTTTCTCCACTTTTTATTTCATTTTCAGAAGAAATAACAAATGATGTCTTAAAAAAAATGAAAGGATGGGAAAAGACAAATATATATATTAAAATTATGTATAGTCATACAATTGTGAGTAGTGTATATTAATAGATTCTTTTATTATTTTTTTAAATTGTTACATTTTTATAGAATAGGAATATAAATATTAAGGCAAAATATGGAAACATATTTGTAGATTTTTTCATGTCATTTTTATTTGTTCTATTTTATTTCGATTTATTTAACGTGTTTATTATTCAATGGTTAATATAATAGTATACACATTTCATTGATAGCTTAATTAGTAACGATGTTTGATTTTTAATGCTATAAAATTTCAATATATATCACGTAATTATTAATATAATAAAGGGAGCTATTTGTAAATATATGGATATATATATTATTCCTGGAATTGAATATACATTTGTTTTATACATACATTAATTTTTCATAAAATATAAAACAATTAAAATTATTTTTATATGTCTTTAAAAAATTTGGAAATGATCGATTTAAAAAAAAATTATTTTTTTTTCGAAATATCAAATAAAAATTGAACAAATTATATTTGTTGCAATTTCCATATATAGCATCGTTAAAAATGGTGTGTATAGAATAAGAAAACAACAATTATATTATTTATAATTTTTAATATAATACTTTTCAACGGTCGTGCAATTAACAATAATTAAAACAAATGATTTAATATATGCAACCAAGATAAATAAATGTGTAATTACGTGTTATTATTTTAGGTGGTGGTGTAGATTAAGGAATATTTGTCGTTATAAATTTAATTAATAATATGTAATTGAAATATTATAAATGTTATTAAATGTGAAATTAAAAATAAAAAAAACGTAACATAAATATTTTTATTTGTTTAAATTTTTTTTTATAAAATGTTACATTATATTAAAAATTTATATAGGGTCATATAGTTGTCTTTATTTTTTGTTTATATATATAACAACAAAATTTATTTGAATAAAATATTACAGTAACGCTTTATTTATCATTTATAACTTGACATTTTCGAGTATATATTTATAAAAATTTTCACAATTATATGGAAATTTACAAAATACGTATAAAATAATAATATGAGGACTCAAAAACACAAAACCAATTTGATGTTAGCATATTATAATTTTATATGAACACACTATATAGGAATATTTTATTTTATAAAAAAAGTTATATTATAACACAAATGAATTATAAAGCATTTCAAGGATAATAATTGATAGTGTGTTATCATTAATATTTTGTTTGGTTGAATATATATATAAAAAAATAATAATAAATGATTTAATTACAAAAATATTATTGTTGCTATATATCCCACTCTTTATCAAATGTAGTTAGTAAATGGTCTTATATGAAACCAGGAATTCTTCCAAAGTACTTTATAGACTTTAAATATTTGTATTGTATGTTTAAAACATAATTTTAAAGTTATCTAGACAATTTTTACTTATCACAAACATATTGTATGCATACAACATATAAAGGGAACCAAATGATATTTTATGATTGTATAGTTTCCAAATTGATTTACAATATTATAATTTAGTTAAAATTATTTAATTTATCATAATGGTATTTCAAAATACAAACATATAGATAAATGATATGCCAATATTATATGATACTTTTGCTTTTTGCAAAATATTGATTTGTATATATTATTTGGGATAAATAATGTTCCTTCTCTCTTTCAATTTTAATATTAAAATGTTTGAATTCGATATTTATTATATTCATCCATGGCATTTGTTTTTAATGTGTGTATGATAAGAATATGCATAAATAAGTATACATCCTTGATGTTTTAATAAAATTGTCTTTTGATAGTTTATCTTTTACTTGGCATGCTTATAATGCCTATTTATATCGCTATTACGTATTTGCACAATTGGATATGCACAAACGTTTGTTAGTAGTAGCGTAATTCAATTACTACTTGAAAATTGTAATTAGTGTTTTAATCATACAAAGAGAAGCGATGAATCATATATCTATGATTCATGGAAAATAAAATAATTTAACAAAGCATATATTAAAATAAAAAAAGTTAATTATATGAATTAATAAAATTATGACTAAACAAAAGTGTAATTAATATTATGAAATTTATATATCTAGCATATAACATAAATTATAAATTTATTACAATATATAAAATTCATAAGCAATACAGATGTTGTAATATGCAATTATATATATCCCTTCTTACTATATTTCAATACTATGCTGATCAAATTTTTATGAGCCAAAAATTTAAATATTGAATAAAAAATTAAAAAAACGAATAATGAAAATTAAGCATCTTCTGCTAATTTCGAAAACATCGTTACAGTTATAAATTTATATTTATTTTTAAAAAGATATCCTAATATCACATCACAATTATTTTAATTATTTGGCTACTGCATAATATATAGAAATTGTGATTTAATATGCGAGAAGGATATATACTCGGATTGTTTTAACGTATTATATTAATCGAGAGAAATTAAGTAATACTATTTATTAAATATAAATAGTTTAACTCTTATAAAACTATGGAATTCGGCCTTGCTTAAAATTAAAAAATATAATATTTTATATTCACAATTGTATAAATGTTATGAGTTTTAATTATGCAAATAATCATGTATTTTCTGGTGTTACATTCGTTATTATTTGACTCTCAAGATCTTCATCTTTTTTATCTTTTTCATTTTCTTCCTCCACTTGGTTTTCCTTCTTTTCTTCATCAGTATCGTTTTCCATAATCTTTGTTTCCTCTGGTTTGTTTTCTTTTATTTTATCTGGAAGTGTGATTCCAGTTCTAAATATGGACTTAATCCAAAATTCAAAGGATGTAAACTGTTATTATGAAAAAAAAAATATATATATAAATATATAAGGAACCAATAAATTTAAAAAACAGTAAACATATACAAAAAACAAATGAAAATATAAAATTTTTGAAGTATAATTGTTTTTACCTTATAAATTATTAATAACAAAACAGGAATAAGTATATATATGAATGAAAATAAAACTCGTGAGTAGTGTAGTTTATCATTTGCATTATTTTCCTGTTTCAAGTATTTCATGTCGATACATTCCAAGATTTCATCATCATTACTATTGTAATTAGAACATTGTGGTATTGTTGATAATCCTGGTATTTTATTTACATAATTGCTATTACGTAGAAGAAATTCACGACGAGCATTATAATAGTCATTTCCCAAATTATATAATTCTTTACAATATTTGTTGCATTTATAAAAATTACATTTTTCTGCTATTTCATTATATTTTCGTGAAAATTTTTCATAATATGGTACATAATATTTTATATCCTTATCATTATTTCCATGAGATATTGTATAAATTAATGATATATTTATATAATAATAAAATATGCGATTTAATTCATCTAAATATTTCTGGAATATTTGTCTCAGTTCTTCTGGTGGTAATTCACACAATGACATTTTTTTTGAACATTCCCAAAAGCACACAAAGTTTATTGATAAAGATTAAATTATGTCTTGAGTATATTTGTTATTACGTGTGGATTATATATATATCAAAATGTATATATATATATACGTATATTTATTTGTTTACTTATTTATTTCCATTATTTTAACTATATAATACAGCGTATATAATATTAAATTATTATATATTCATAAAAATCCTCAATTTTAGGTTCATTTTGTATTCATTTATAAGATGATAATATGGCATATATAAAATTTAAAAATTGTCAAAAACAATAATATAAAAACCAATGTATAAGCATTGGGATTAATATGAATTATTAAAATATTTTAATCCAAATTTAATTATATTACAATCGATTTGAATTAATAAATGATGATACTAAATTTATATTAAAATAAATGTATATATATGTTTATTCATATAGGAATAATAATATATATTTAAAATTAATGAATAAGATATATTTACATAATAATGCATAAAAAATATTCCGTATTTTTTGTCTATACTATAATTTATAAGTATTATGTAATTTTAAAAGTTTATTATTATATATAATCTTAATTTATATATGATAAGAATTAGCAATTTTAAATATATTTAATAGTGCGTTTTTTCAAAAAATTAAAAAATATTAAATTAAATAATAATGCATTATATAAGTAAAAAATGCCCATTTTCTCATGATAATTTTTATTAAATTATTATTGCATATTAGGGTCAACAATTTTTTGGTATATAGTTTTTATAATGATTTACATTAATTAAATTTTTACAAACTGAATTTCATTTACTATACAACATTATACTAATACTAATAATGGTAACTATACCACAAAAAATATTTATATGGGAAAATGATATGCAAATAAATTGTTGTATATGTATTCCTAAATATGAGCTAATAAAGAAATGATATTTATAATTATATTATTTACATATTTTCATCAATGACAAAAAAAAATAAGGCTCCTTTTTAATTTTTGTTTATTATATTTATAAAAAATATAGATCATTTGCGGAATTATATTTTATGAAGAATAATTGATATAATATAATTTTATTTTTATATGGAATTGTTTTAATTAAAAATGTGTGTTGCATTTATGAAATTAAATAAACAAATTTATATTAAAACAATTTTAATATTATTACGCATGTTTATAGTTGTGCTATGTCTTTTACTTAAAAAACAATAAGTTGTAATATGTCATTTTTTTAAAATGGTGATTGAATAAATATTTATATAAAAACCGTAATCGAAATTTTTTCATTACCTATAACAATTTTATTTGAAAATGCTAAATAATGTATAAAAAATTGCATATATAAATTTATTTTTTACACTTTTAATTTATAAAGACTCTACGAATTCAACAAATCGGGATTGGTGTATTTGTCATTTAACTAATGAAATGCTGAATTGTTTCTATCTACAATTTTATGTTTAAATAAATTTTTTATCATATGAAAGAGTATGTAAACTATTTAAATGAATAATAATAAAAAAGAGGTGTTATTTAAACTGGATGGAGAAATAAAGCGAAAAATAAATGCCTACTGTGTAAACAATGAATAATATATATATGTATGTATATTATATGGATTGGTGTTACTGGTGAAGATAGTTATATGCATTGATATTTATCTTATATATATAATTATGTATAAATTTGGGGGTGTATGATTAAAAAATGTCTATATATTTTATAATGAGCATATGGATATATAAGAAATTAAAAATATCGGCATAAAAATGCCTGAATGTATAGAAAGTAATATATGTAATCGCATAATCATATGTTGATAAGTAAATAGAAAGTTAAGGGAAATAAAAATATAAAAAAGAGTTTTATAAAAGGTCATATACATGGAGAATGAACCAAATTATAATTTCCTTTAAATAAAACATAAGTTATTGCAATTTATATCGTATAATTTTATTACATAATATGTGTAGCACTATTAATAAAGAAATTTTGTAATATTCTTTTTATGTAATCATTTATTATGCATTCCTTAACAAAATAACACATCCTTATGTGGCATTATTTTGGTTTGTCTTTCCATTCGTTGGATGATTTCCTTTAAAAAGTAACTTCTTTTGATACGTAATTTTGTCTACGAATATAATATATGTGCATATGCATATATTTGTTTATGTATATTGTTTTTATGATGCAAATATGAAGTTGCACACTTTAAAGGCATGCCATATATTAGTTCCTACTTAAAAGACGTTTGATTATAGTACTAAGCATATTTGGGTTTTGCTAGTTACAATTTCAATGCCGCTATAAAATAATATCATGAGTAATATATAGAAAAAAAACAAATTGTAGCAGTTCATTAAATAATGTACAAACTAAAAATAAGGAATATGGTTATTTTCCCCCTAAATTTTCAAAATACAGTTTAATTGGCAAATATTATAATGGCTTATATAAAAATAATTCAATTTAGAATAATAACGATGCAAATAGACTGGGTGGTTGATTATAATAGTTTTACTTTTTCACAAGTATACCTAATTAAGATATATGATTTTAATAAAACTTGATATATTGCTGTATATTAATTATGATTTCTAATGCTTATTGTATTATCTCATTATATGGCTTATGTTATAGATAAAAATACATAATATATGATTTATGTACTTATTAAAATTGTGCAGCATATCTATAGGCATACGAATTTGGTGTAACAATATTTTCATATTATTTGATAATGTTATATATATATAAATAAATAAGTTAATATAGAATATGCTAATAATTGAATTTGGTTATTTATAATCATATGAAAATACTTAATTGTAAATATAATCAACATTTTTTATTAATCATATTTATGCATACTTAAAAGATTATCTTAAGGCATAAAAGTATGTTTGAATAATTCTTGTGTGTTATATATGTGTGGTGCATACAAATATGATAGATTAAAGATATATAATGAATAAATAATGAATTTTATCTTAATTCAAGCAATAGAAAAGCAAGCATGTTAAATATTATAAATAACTGTTATTCATACAGCCATACAACACTATTTTATAAATGATTTTCAATCTTATGGACATTTTATAATATTAGCCAAGAAAAATAAGTTATTTTCAATTATCAAATAAAAAATTAATAATAATACTTCATTACAAGTTTTATTATTCTTATAAGTTTAATTGCCATCATTCAATAAAAACATAATACCAAACAATATAAAATAAATATGATGCTATATAAATCGATATATTGTTTCTTTCTATTTAAAGTAAAGTAATTATAATACGTTCAAGATAGCTGCATCTATTATGTATATATCTTTCGTTTTAGTTATATACCACGATGTATATATATAATTTGTTATTTTGTTATTTCCAAATGGTTTGTGATATGCATCTTTGCAGGTGATAGATCAATGTCATATGCATTGTATGTTATATATTTAAAGATGGGTTTTTAATATATTTTTATATTATAACTAATATTAATATTTCAATATAATTTCAAGTCTATGATAAAAGGAAAACCAACGGCATTCTAATAGTTAAATATGTAAGTATAATGCTGAAAATACTATTAAATAATAATAAATAATCAATGAAACTATTGTATGAGCTAAAGATTTGATATAGCACGTTTATTGATTTATTAACACTGGTGTTGTAATGTATAATGCCAATAATCTTTTGTGCGCAATGATTAAGAAGTTATAATTGTTGTGACAAAGAAATATATTTTTTAAATAATAGGATGTTTTCTAGATATAACTATATTTTAAATAATAAAAAATAACTTAACGGAAAATATGTCTTTGTAACAGCTTTTACTTAATAGTATCTTTATAGTAAATGGCATATATATATTTTTTCGTTTTAGATCATTAATTTATATGCTTCATTATTTTTCATTTTATATAAATCAAAAAAATATTATAATATCATTAATATATGGATACAGAGTTATTCATTTATTAAAAATAAATATTCTTAATTTATATAATTATTGGATTTTAATGCATATATCCATTTAATATTTAGAATAATATAATTTTGAATTAGGTATTAGTATATATTAGTTATGTAAAATACGATATATTGGTTATATATTTATAACATAAAGAATGGATCAATTGAAACTAATAATATTTTTTAATAAGGTAATTATTTAATTAAAAAATAATGTGTTTTGTATAAAATATGAAAAAAAATTACTATATAAATAAACAATGATTATTTTTTAAAACAATGGTGTAATTAGATATAGAAAATATAGTTATATTTTTATGTAAATTATATATTACGAACTTTAATCAACACAAAACTAAAAATATATTTAATATATTATAAAATATTATCCATCTTATCACCTAAACTATTTTTTATTTTTATATGATCAATAAAAATATATTTATTCAATTATAATAAAAAGACTTATAAATTTGCATTTTATGCAATTTATATAAAAAAAATAATAAATTATTTATTATATTATATAATAATATATGATGGTGAAAAAAAAATATATTTATAATTTATTAATGTATTATCATAATTAATATACTAAAACTTTCGTATATTGTAAATTTTAAATTATATGTTTTTTATTATTTATTATTTGTTTAATTCATATAAATTATGCATTAATTGAAATATTTGTATATATATTATAACTATAATATTTTTTATATTTTATATAATAGTCAGTATATATTTTTATTAATTAGTTTATTTGATAACTATAAAATATATAAATTATGTTTTTAAGTTATATATACTGTTCACTATATAATAAATGTCTATAAAATATTTTAATGGACGCATAAATGAATTATAATAATATATATTTGTCATATGCAGGAATTATAAGGTTTAAATTTGAGTCTACTTCAACTGATTATAGTTTCCTATGGCAACCTATATTTTATTACTAATAAAATAAATACAAATAATAAAAAATGACAAAATTAATAGTAAAAATTACTGATTTAATGGGTATATGTCATATGGTTTAATATAGTATTCTTGATGAAGCAAATAAAGTGAAGATATGCCAAACGGTGAAGGGAAATGTTAAAATAAAATAAATATAATATGATTCGATATATTGTTAAAATATTGATATGCAGTATTGTAATATGCTCTTTTCTAAATTATAACAAGGTAACAATTTAAAAATAAAAATAAAATTATTAATATTCCTCATAGACAATTTTATGATTACATAATATAATGCATGCATATATATTTTTTTACTTTTTAGAAATCCTTTTCCATATATTTCTCCAAGAAAAAGAAAAATGATGGCATAGTATTGGTAGGAAATGCTAGAATTTTGGCGAATATTGATAATGAAAGGTTGTTATATACTCCAAATTACACTAAAATAAGGAATTATAATAAAATAATTGAGAAGAATAGATATAATGGTAAAAACACAGTGCAAAGACCCGCAAAAACACTAAATGGCGGTTATAATAGTAAATATATAAAAGAGGAGATGACGAAAGAGGGGGTAGTAAAATATGTGCATATGCAACCCGATTTAGTAAAGCCAAATATGAAGGATGGTTTAGGAATGAAAATGCATGGATGCGAAGATAAAAAGGATGTATTGAAAGAATCTAAAATTAACACAACCCATAAATACAGTGCACCGGAAATCGATTCGCTAAAAAAACAATCTCAAATTGCACTAAGTAATAGACATACAAAAGATAATATGTCTGAGTCATATAATGATTATAACTTAACCAAATTAAATTCACAGCATGCATTAAGTGAAAAAAATAACAATGCATTAAAAAATGAATTAATCAAAGAAATTAGGTCATATATTCTAAAAAATAAAGACGAGCTTAATAAGTATACGAAATTGGAAGTATTAGATGCATTAAAGTTGGTATTAATGAATAATCAATTTAATAAAACCCCCCCAAAGGAAATTGATATAATCCTATATTATGCATTATATGAGCCTCCTAGAGTTCATAGAAATATTCCATATTATCATGATGAGACTTTAAAAGACAGAAATAAATTAAATCGAACTAATATAAGAAAAGAAACGACGGTAGAACACAATAAATTAGGAAATAACAAAATGCAACTACATACAAATCGACGAAGAAAAAATTTACCACATAAAGTTATGGTGGATAGAAATAACTTACCGAATAAAAATTCGGTGGAAAGAAAGAATTCGGCACAAGAATTAGTCGGAAAAAAGAAGATCAATGATAATAGATATGGTACAATAAGATATCGTATAGATAACAAAAAAGAATGGTCTTCAAACTATGATTTGATAAAAAAACAAAATATTATAAAAATAAAAAATGAGTTGAATAAAGTGGATCATCCTATAGAAAAATGTGTGAAAAAGGAAAATAAAATATTACATGAATATAAACATCCCATAAATACAGGTAGTAAAAATGACGAAATAAAAGAAGTAAATAAAGTAAGAGACTTATATGGGAATACAAAAAATGATTCATCAAAGAAAAAAGAAAGAGGGGCCGAAATATATATGGAAGATAAAAATGGGGAGCAACAGCATCCAAAAAAAAAAGAAACGGTCATCAAAATATATATGGAAGATAAAAAAGGAGAGCAACAACAGCCAAAAAAAAAAGAAACGGTTATAGAAATATATATGGAAAATAAAAAAAAAGAGCTAGATAATAAAATTGAATCTATAAAAATAAGCGATACAAATAAAAAATATGATTTATCAAATAAAGGTGATTTTGAAAATCCAAATAATATAAAACTGGGAATGAACGTATCAAATAATATAGGCAATGATGATGAGCTGCTAGAACGAAAAAAAAAACCTTTAATCCAATTAAATGCTAATGATAAAAAAGACATAATTAGGCCACAAAGTGAAAATGTAAAAGTTTTAGACATATCCCTGATAAATAAAAAAAAGAAAAATAATAATAAAAATATTGATGAAAACGATTTTATAGATTTATTTGATAATGATGATGAAGAAAGTTTATTAACTGAAGTACAAGATAATAACAAAATAGATGTATCTCTTATGGACGAAGTATATGACGAAAATGAACGCCTTTTATTTGAAAAAATAATAGGGAAAAAACGTGTGAAAGGAAAATATTATAAAGTAAAAAAATATTTAAAAATATTTGGCTTATATATATTACCCATAATAGGAGCAACTGTTTCGATATCATTAATGGGATTACAAATATCGAATATTATGGGAGCTGACATTTTCAGTGGATCTCTTATAACAGCTGGAAAAACAACAATAGTTGAAGGAACGCAATGTTTAGCAAATGCTGCAACTGATGTTATGCAAGGAATTACAAATGACGTATTACCGAGTATAGATTTAACTGATTTTAGCTTCGATGATTTATTTAACTCTATTATGGACGCTATTGAAAATACTACGATGGTTGGTATGAAGACTGCTAGTAACGCTTTAACCTGTGTATCTGATAATATGATACCTAAAGCTATTAGTGCTGCTACAACATGTGGAATTTCAATTGCATGTTCCCAAATATTTTACCCACTGGGAATTGCAGTAAACATTGCATTTCTTATATATACGATCACAAAGATAATAGTAAAATTAAATGATATGGGTAAGTTTGACAAATTCCATAAATATAGAAAAAAGCTTATAAATAAATTAAAAAGAAAAATTAATATAAAGGAAAAGGGAAAAAATAACCAATAATTCATATTACATCATCTCATTATAAATAATAAAAATTAATATTTATAAAAATATAATTAGTATATAATTATATATTGGCAATATGTTATATGCATACTATATGTAATAATATATTTGTTTTTATTGGATTAAATTATTTGTTTTTGTGTTGTTTTTATCCTTTCCATTATAGCATTTAATAAATATGCTAATACATATTTTATTTGTTTATTTATATGCTAACATTCTTCCCTATCTAATTTATTATATTTATGAATTATTTGATATCTGATTATTCTACTTAAATTTTATAATGCATACATATTGTTTTATAATGATTTTTTTCATTTTATATTGTATTATTATATAAAAAATATATATTTATTTATATGTTTTGGATGCGTTTTAAAATAACATTTTTTATGTTTTTAATTTAAATTTATAATAAACTTTTAGTATAATTACAAACTAATATTTGTATAATATTTCTTATTATTACGTTAAGTAAAATGTGCATTTTTTTGTCTACAAATAGTAAGAAGAAATAAATATTCTTAACATATAATTACATGAAAAATTCATTTATAATTTTATAAAAATAAGCCATTTTAAAAAGAAAAGGATACTAGTTTATAACTTATTATGCATATTATTGTACATTATGAGGAATTGTATTTTACTTGTTACTATAGATTTGTTTCAAAATGAAAAATGGCTATCACATATTATAATTATGTGTTAAGTAATTAGACACCAAAAAATAATTGGCATATCGTTTTTCTACAATGTCTTATATATATATTGATAATTCACACTATTTTATTCATAGTTATAATAATTTTGCATAATTCATATTAAAACATTTGTCATATCACAATATTATTCAATGCCTATTCTGTATGCCATTAAAAACATAATCAATACATTTTATTTGGTAAACTTAAAATAAATAATAATTATAAATTATTAATTCGCCTACATCAATTTGGCTTGCAAGCATCATTTATTCCTTCAATTTTCTTAAATAAAATTTAGATACTTTGATAATATTATTTATAGAAACATTTCGATTTTGTTAAAATGGTTGAAAGAAAATGTTATTGGTTGTTGCCATATGCAATAAATCAGTTTGGGTTAAACGATTTTTATGAATCGAATGCAAGTTTTGCAAATCATAATAATGATAACGATTATAATGTTGATAAACAATTTTTTAAAACGCTATCGATTTGCAGATAAAAAACTACATATACATTAATGAATTGCACAAATTAAAAGGTCTAATCGTGAAATGAAAATTTTAACTCAAGATATTCAAGGCAAATTAGCAGAAATTATAAAAAAGCGAAATAATAAAAAGGAAGATAAATTGTGAATACAACACATATCGTATGTTGCATTAAATAAATTGGATACATATTCTCCTGTGTCTGATTATGAATTTTTTTATCCATTTGAAAATGATGCAAACATTTTTGATATTGATTACGATAAATTTGAAAGTGAATATAATGAAATTATTACAAGTGATAATTGTAAGAATATAAATATGATGGTTGGTGTAAAAAATCATTACTAGGTGTATCAAAATATTTAGCATTAACCATAGTATCCTTTTTTTCGTCGGTATTTTCAGTAGGATTGTTCTCTCCCATCTTATATTATAGTTCATCTGTTATGCCATTCAAAGCTAAAAAAACTTGGAAAATATATAGTTTTCATTAAAGGGAAAAATGTGTTTATCATAACTCATGGCTTTCTATATTATATGTTAACATTAAATATGAAAAACAGAAAGATGGCGACGAGTATTAATACGAAAGACATTTATAAAATATTTTTCATAAGTGGCATGCATATATTTTTAGTGTCAATTATATATTAAATATGGTTAAAATATAATATCGATATTTTACATTTTAATGTTAAATATTGTCTAACCGTATATATGAACTCTTAATATGCTATAGTATAAGTGTTTATTGCAAAAGAAATGGTAATGATGATTCAGGGTTATACTGAATATATATATATATATATATATATATATATATATATCACAATGCCTTTATGCTTAGTTTATTTGATGAATAACTTTAACAAAGGCTTTTATTGATATTTCATATATTTTTTAAGCCTAAGATCACATTTTACCTTAACCAAACAGTATTAATAGCAAAATATACAAATAAATTACTATTGCTATACTGTTTAAATTTATGTTGTATTTTATGTAATTTTTCTATTAATGCATAAAAAAATATTTTTGTAATTATAAAGTTTTAGGTAGTTTATTATGTTACATATATATGTGCATAAAATATATTGGTATTACATGCTTTAAATAACAATATAAAAAATGATTACATATAATGTAACACTTGCATTAATCACTCTAATAATCTCATTAATTTCATTACTATAAATGGTATTAAAATTAAATATCACTTACAGATAAAATTATATATCACGGTACAATTTGCAATAAATATTAAATCACAGTTTATTTTTACTATAAAGGACACAAGTAGCATCACATATATATATTATATGCACAATATATTTTTTATACAATAAATGGGGAAAAATCGGGAAGAAAAAACGCGAATATATATAAGTTCTGGAATTGCATATTAATTATTGGCGTTTTTTAATAAATTCAATATTATATATATATGGCATATAAAAATAAAATAAAATGTTATAAAAGGCAGATAGATAACATAAAGATATTTAAATGCCTCGAACTATTGTCATCTTATTGATTTGTATAATTATACCAATTAATTTTTACAATGTGTGGGATATACTTGAATTTTTGATCTACTGTCATAATACGATATGAAAATAGATCATATCAATAAGATACTACAATTAGTGTGATAGAGGTGAGTATCCTCTTGCAGGGGTACTGGCAGCAGGAGCTGGTTTTGCGGGGGTCTCTACTTTGGGTGCAGGTTTATTATCTGCTACGGGGGCTGTCTTAGCATTATTTACTGCTGGTGATTTTTTACCCTTTCCTTTCTTTTTAAGATGCATTACACCAAAAGTGGTACCAGCTGCTGCTAATGCTAATGTTGTAATTAATGTAGCTATAAATGCAGCTTTGTTATTTTTAATTTTGTTAGCAAGAGATTTTCCATTGGCATTTGCGGGTTTAGCTTCAACATAATTATTAGATCCTGGGACGAAAACGTTTATGGCCAATAAAAAGGCAATAAAATATAATGCTTTTGTTAATTTCATTTTCGGAAAATTACGTTAAAAAATTAAATATAATAATATAATAATAATAATAAATTTATGAAGATAAATTAATGCAATTATAAGAATTTATTATAACAATAAAATTCAAAATAAAATACAATATTTAATATTTTTAGTAATTAAAAATAGTTTTTTAAAGAATAAAAAATAAATTATTGTGTGGTATTTCACTATATTTTTTTTAATTATATACTTAAATAAAATTAATATATTTTTTTAGTGAGGTGTGAATGGAAATCTATCCATTATGTAGAATTTGTCATTAATTTTATTATAGTTTTTTATTATTTATTTCCTTATTTTCTTTATATTTTATTGGCAATATTTTCGTGTATTCTTTGGATTACATGCTAAAAATATATAGTGCATTATTAGTTTCTAAATTTTATAGGTTTTTTACAATCATTTTTTTATCGGGTCAATTTATACAATTTTAAAAAATAAGTGTTAAAATTTAATAGTCAGTGAATACTGGGTATTTGCTTGATAGCATTATAAAAGTTTAAAGATAGAAAAATTAAAAAAATGGGTACTATATTAAAAAAGTACAATAAATAATATATATAGCAATAATTTTAAATATTCTATTAAATTGTTGTTATTATCCTTTTCCTGCACTAAATATAAGAGAATATAAATTTAATAAGGCACTTTTTTAAAATACTACATTCACACTTGTTTTATTGAAAAATTAATTTATAAGCTACCTAATATATATAAATATTATAATATATATACAATATACATAATATTAAAATTTTTGGAAATATTCCAATTTATTATCATTTATTTTGAAAGCATTTAATTCATATGTATCTCTCATGAAATTCATACTAATAATAAATGATTAATATAATAGCATAACATATTATAATAATATAGTGTGTGTAGCATATTAAACAAATAAAATAAATTAGTTATAATAGTTAAAAATGTGTAGTTCTCCTTTTTAAATAATACTAATTATTATTGTTGTTTATATAATACATATATTTATGGTATGTTTAATAGTTTTTAAGATTAATGTGGTGAAATATTTTATAATAATATGTAAAAATACGTTAAAATCCTACGTAAATGATATAAAGAAAAAATACTAGTAAACGAACAAATAGGTAAATGTATACACAGTTGATATATAAATAAATACAACATTTTATCAAATTGTTGTCATTACTATATTAAATAAATATTAATGCATATAAGCTATGTATATGTTGTAATTTCGGATTTATGATTCAGAGTTTTTTGTTCGAGTATGTACCCTGATTTTGTTTTGACGAATTTTTTATTATTTAATAATATTGTTTGTAATGCAACATCATTATATGCATATATAATAAAATAATGGTCGTGTTTGGTTCTTATAAATTGTATTAAAATAATTATGAAGATTTATCTTTTTTTTTACAAATTCATTTAACACCAATAAATATTTATCATTTACACCAAAAATATAAAAGCCTCTGGCAATATAATTATTATTTTCCCCACGCACACATAAATTTTTTTATTTTTATAAATATGATATTTATAAGTTTTCACATTAAATATTGAATAATTCGTGTAATTTATTAGACAACAAAAATATTTTTAACGATATATTGTTTTTGCATGCACTTTTTTGGTTTGCAAAAAACTGTAATGTTGATTGGTGCGGAACGAAAAAACAATGAGAATATATATTTATTTGCATTTTTTATATTTTATGTGAAAATATAACGAAATGCATATGCTTTATGTTATCATTGTTGGTTATTCTGATAATAATGCCAAAATAAGTTAAAGAATTGGGGTAATATAAATGTATATATTGTTGTATTTTTGTATGAACTCCTATATTTTTACTTTTTTTATTTTAAGGAAACAAGTATGGAATTATTAAAATTTTAAGCAGCCTTAAAGCGTCTTAAATCCTTTTAATAATCGAATTTAACAACAAATTTAATGTTTTGATAGGAAGGTTTTTTAAGTTTTCGAAAATACACTTTTAAAACTATTAAAAATAAGAAACAAAGCGATTATTTTTTATTATAGCATTTATTTTATAGGAAATTATTCGTCGTTTCATGTTTTTTTATGCAGATTTCGGATTTAAACATAAAATAAAAAAATATATGTATGGAAAAGGGAGCATAAACTTAAAAAAATTAAATTATATATATAGTTATGATGCTTACACATTTTTAAATGTGCTATATACTAATATGATTAATGCATAAACAGGTTTATATATTTCATGAGTGGGTAACTATGGTATATATTTTTTTTAATTATTTTTTTGTATTGTGTTATATGCATTATTTATACGATAATCAAAGGAGGAATACTTTGAAATGTATGAAAATGCTAAAATATGGCATTAGCATGAGAACTTATAGACTTATTAAAATATAAGGAATATTTTTGTAATATGCATTTTGTATTATAACTAAGGATTAAATACCCCATTAAAAATATAAAAAATAGTTACAGCTAAGGATATGATAAATTTTATTATACATCATTTTTTTCTTGATTAATTAAATTTTTGGGTGTTTATTCGAAGAGGGTGACAAAAGGTATATGATAGTGGTTATTTATGATGGGGCTGCGGTATTTGATTAAATTATCTAAGGTAAATGCAAATGATGCAATTATAATAATGATGAATGTTATGTAATATATGATTCCTTTTACAAAAGGAAATGTCCTATTGCACAATCCTCATTAATATTGGAATTACCATTTTAACGAATAAAGCATTAGTTGAAATTGATTTATTAAGAAATCTTCCTGTCTTATATGAATTATATATGTTTAGGAAACTTTGTGTCATCATTTTATCATACAAATTATTTATTATTTTAAGTAAAAAGGGTAATACTAAAAATTTGTTTGTTTTTTCTCAGTGGCTGAAAGACATTTATTATTTTCATTGTTACATAGGCTGCTGTAATAATGTAATACACTAAGTATTTTCTATAAATTATTGGAAGTAAATAATTCTTTAACTCTGGATCCTCTGAATATTTTACTATGCCAATTAAATCTTCGAATCATTAGAACCCTACAATTCCCTAATGATTTTTTTAGCATTTTTATTTTTTGCTAATTGAATAACTATAGGGCCAGCATAATTAAATCCTTGTAACTTTTGAATTATGTTTTTGAGATGAATACCATATTTGATAGCACTTATTTTTACTTTTAGATCATATGTGTCTTCATCGTTTTGTGAAAAATTTGAATATAAATTGGGGCTTTACTATATATAGACGTTGAAAATGTGGCTTTTCTTAAGTTTTTAGAGTTCACTCGATATGGCATTAACTTGATTTGGCATTGATGTTGCGTTAGTTAATACCCTTATAACTTTAAGTGAGAATGAAATGATGAGCTGGATACTCACATCCCATTAAGTTTTTAAAATAATAGACTGTAATTTAAAAAGTTGATAATAACATGATGCAACAGGGTGCAAGCATAATTGAAGGCATACAAAATATAGCTTCATATATTTTTTAAACAAAAATATGGTACTCATTTTATAAATATTTCTATGGCACTTTAATGGAAAACTACGCAATCCATATTAATAATGTAAATATAAAAAGCTTGGAAAATGAAAACAAATCATTTATTTTTACTACCATATTAAATCTTAATACTATATATTACGTTAGTAAAGAGATACTATTGTTTATATTCTGGATAATGGCCGATATATAATTAGTTTACATTTGGTCTTATTTTGTTTGCTCATTATTATTATTTTATATGAATAATTTTTGAATTTTTTAAGTAATGCAATTTTCTACATATAGAAATATTTATCATATATGGATTTTTGTTTAAATATGGCCTAAATGAGAAAAGTAAAATTAGGCATTTTTTAACTATGCGCAAATGAGAAATAAAAATTTTAAATATATTGAATGAAATAATGAATAAATAACAAAAATTATGTTATTTTTAAAAAAAAATAGGTAAAATATAAAAATTTTTTAAAATAATTTTATAAATAATAAATAATACAACAGTTGTATAGTTCTACAACGATGCTGTTCTTGCTAAATTTTGTAAAGTATGAAAAAAAAATTTTATATACTTAATACTAAAATTTGTTAAAATATTAACATAAAAGGGGCATGTCTACAAAAAAATTTTTGAGCATTTTTTAAAATGAAATAATTTAAGGTATTGAAGATGAGCATATTTTACAATATAATTATAGGTGCATATAAATTATTTAAATTTAACCATTAAACGGATCGAAAAAATAACAAACATTATAACAGTAAATAAAATTGCTATCAATTAAACATCACAATTGTATCACATATGGTTCATAAATTCCATGTATTATTATGTAATTAAAAATGATAGTGAGACTAATTGTTGAAATAAATACATAGAATTATTTATGTTACAAATATTTAGGAAATTTTATAGTTATACAATGCCATAAAAATGTGCTTTATTATATTAATTGGTCATCGAAAATAATAATTATTATATCTAGGGAAAGGTGTTTGTATATGCTTGCATAAATAATATTATAGTAAAATTATTACATTAATTTTTAATGTTTTTACGGGATAACATTCATATTGAAATTCCAAACTATTATTATGCTTGAATAGTATCATATATTTATAATCTTATATTAGACCTCAAATTTTATTACGTTTTAATATTATCGATGGATAAAATATTCAATAAGCATTTGTATTAAAGCAACATATTATCATTTACAAGTTTTGAAAGCCATATATAAATAATAATATTATTTAGATATTGAATTTTGTATTTAAGTTAAATATTGGAATCAGTTTCAAGGCTAATATTATTAATATAACAATCTTTTATATGCGTAAAACATTTTTGTAATATTTTAAAATTGGCATTTAAAAACTTTAATAAGTTATTATAAACGAAATGCTAATACAGCATATTGCTGTATGGGTTTGTCATTATGATAATAATTTGATTTTATTTATATTAATTATTTTGTTAATTTTAAACAAATTTATTCAAAAGGTTTTATTTTCATTAATTTTGTAACCTTTATCTAATAGCCTTCGTCTTATAATTCTTTATTTTATATAGTTTTGTTTTACATGTTATATTCCTTAATGATTTAATTACTTAATACTATTGTTATGGTTATTGCTATAAAATTGAAAAAGGAATAATTTTTTTAGAGAAATTATACTTATAGTAATATATAAGATAAATAAAATTAGTGCATTACATGCAGTTATAAAGAAAAAATATGTTATAAAAATTATTTATTTATATTCGTAATGTCAAGTAAAATGCATTTATTCGCCTTTAATTACAGTTGTGCTTCACGGCATGCTGTTTTTACTATTATTATTAATTTGTTACTTTATTATTATAATTATTAATTCTATTATTTGACATATTTGGTAATTTTAATTAATTATTTTTAATTAACAAACAACAATAGACTAACTATACATTAATTGAAAATTCTTTATGCAACTTGTTATATTTAATATAATTATAACAAAATATTACTATATGTTTTGAGTATTATAAATTATATTAGTATATTTTATTATATCTTCTTAAATATAATTAGTTTAATAAAGACATCATAAAATAAATTTCGAATAGTAATATACTATAGTGTTATTATTTAAGAGACAATAAACATTACTACATTTTTCTATTATTTAATTATTTAAAATATTATTATATAATATTAAAAAAATGAGTTTAATTGTTTTGGTTAAACCTATTATATTTGCCCTTATAATATGTTGTGAATATTACCAAAATGAGGTAAGAATAAATATGGCACGCAATATGATTCTATTATTATGATTCTATTATTATTCCAATATATATTTAATTTATATGTACTATTTTTAGGTGAATAAGAGCGAACATATATTTAAAGAACACAATGCGGTAATTACACTGTCATCAAGAGTTAATAGATTATTAGCAGAATCTGAAGCAGTACCAAGCACGAATCCTCTAAGTTCATGCCGCCGAAAAAAAAAGGAATCCAATGCCGAGTCACAAAAAGACGAATTGGAAATAAATATAAATGAAAACGATATTGTTAATTTAGAAAATTATATAAAAGAAAATGTGAATAATAATAATAATAATAATATGATTAACGATGACGATGACGATGATGATGATGAGATAGAATTCGAGGAAGAAGGATATTCTTCGAATTACCGAACATACAGTAAACGAGATTACTTATCACGCAGCTATGAAAAAAATCCCAAAAATTTTTTGGGTATTAATATGAAGAAAATCAAAAAATATGTGTACAATATTAATATGAGAGCAGGATTTATTGGTACTGGATCTTTTGTCATTGGTTTTCCAATTAGCCAAGGATTGAACCCTACAAATAAATTTGCTGCTGCCGACGTTTCTAACTATTGGTTAACCTTATCTTTGTTTACATATATCGCTAAATTCGTACATAATGTGACTTTCAAGACCAGAAAACAAAATATTTAATATCATTTAAGGGCATTTTAAAATTTATTTATGCAATGAAACATAAAATATATACATCCATTGGAGCCTTAAACTATAATCATACATAAAAAATGGTGAATATTAATAAATAATTATATTGATATAATTACATTTAATTGTAAATATTCGTTTTTTATGTAACCCGATGCATAAATTGTATATTTCACGATTTGTTTATGCTTTGGCAATAACACCTTTAAAATGATAATAAAAAATAGTATTTGTATATATTTCCCAGAGATGTGTACTATGTAAGAAATATATTTATAATGCGTGTTCTTTAAAAAATTTGATTAATTGTATATTTTTCATATGTTGATATATTTAATGGATTTACATATAATATAGAATTGTCATAAAAATTCGAACATTGTCTGTCTTGAGTTTCATTTATTTGCATTTGATATTGGCTTGCCTTTGTATGTTTATTAATGTTATTATATACCATTATATCATTTTATTTGAAAATTATTAACTTATTATATATAAAAGATGAACAATAATTTTATTAATCATTTAAAACAATTTCGTATATATACTTCATGGTGGCCACAAATAGTGACTCCATTCAATTTTGATAGCATCCATATGTAGTCTTTAAATTTTTAATGATACATCTGTATTTTTCATCATTAAGAAAATAAATAAGTTAATAGGAATAATTAAAAATAAAATTTATAAAATATATCATGCATGGAATTAAATATATATATCTTATATTTGAATAAGCATGGGGAAACTTTATATTATTTACCATAGTATGCCAATAATTTTAAGTATAAAATATAAAGTTAGAAAAATATTGTAAAAAATACAACAATTTTTAAAATGATACAAGTTGCAATATACAATTTTAATATAATTATAGATAAAAATATATTAATTAACAACAGCTATGGAAAAATGGATAGTAGTTAATATTATATAAAAATAATAGTTTTTCTGTTTCTTTCCATTTATTTTTGGTGTTTTATAGATTTTCCTTTGCTTTGAGTATAAAGCATGATTTTATATTTTTTAATATTGAAAAAATTAATTTAAGCTAAGAATTATATTATGTTTATGCATGGTTGGAACAACAACTAGAATATTTCTATTCATAATAACGATAGCATGATCAAATTTATATAGAATAACAATTTCCGATTGTGGTGAATTTCGTGTTTGATTTTTTTATTACTTTTAATCGAAATTTTTATAGCCATAAGATGATAGAAGCTGTAGATCGATAGTAATATTTATAAACATCTTTTTGCATATTAATGCAAATTATAAATTTGTTTTTTATATATAGCAACAAAAGTTATATATAAAATTATAATAATAACAAAAAAAAACGAAAAAATATAAAAGTTAAAAAAAATAAAAAAATTGCAAATATTTTAATAAATGAGACAAATTTTAATGATTTAATTATGTGTATATAATGACATTAATGTGTTAATTTATTGTTATATAATTACAATTATAAATGGATGCCACACATGTAAAATTCGGCAACTAGCATTTATATATGTAAACAAAAAAATTATTTTGAATATATAAATTATTGTGTTATATATGCAAAATATTTATACAAGGAACTTTTTATTATTTTTGGTTGTAAATTTCTTATAATTTTAACTTGTAGAATGCATATTTTTTAATTAATCAAAGTAATTAAATCAATAATCTTCATTCATATTTATTTCTATAACTTCGTCGTCTCTTTCAAAATACTTAGCTTCCGCTTCATTATAAAACTCATTATTATCTAAATCCGCTTCATTTGTATCATCTGTTTTTTTGAAGTTTGTAATTGCATAGCACGCTACTAAACCAAATGCAATTGCTCCTGCATATTTAATAGAATCTCCTGAACTTTTTGTTTTGGAGGAACCTTTTTTATCTGAATTTGAGTGATTATAATTTTTATATTTCGGATTATCATTATTATTATGGTATGTATTTTTAGGATATTTTATTTGCGATATTTCTTGGTGCTTATTAATGGTATGTAAATTGTTGTTATTGTGATTACCATGCCATCTATATCCTAAATCTTCTATACTATTTTTATTTTGATTTATTGATTGTCTAAGGATATTTTGACTTTTATTTAAATCATTAAGCATATATTGGGCATTTTTTTCATGCTTGATGGCAATCGTATATGAGATATTATTATTACCATACTTGGATTTAATTAAAGCAATGAGTTTAGTAGTTTGTGTGATTATTGAAACAACTTCGTTTTTGTAATTTGATATTTGTTGTAATTTTACTTCGGATTCTTTATTATAATTTCGTATAATTTCCATTGTATTCCATATTTCGTCTTTATTTGGATTATTCTTAATTTTTGTAAATTGGTGTTCAGCATAATTGTGTATAGTATTGACATATTTGGCTATTTGCTCGTTTCTGTTTTCATGAGCAGCATTTTTAATATTCTCTAAACGATTTTGTATTTGTGTGAGTTCTTTTTCTATAGTTAAATCCTTAGTAAATAGTGTTTTAACATCATTTGCATTTTGTGATATGGTAATTATAATACTATTTATATTGCTATTACCATAAAATTGGGCTTTTATTTCATTTATTTTATTTTGAATTTGCTGAAATGATTGTATTGTGTTTTTTAAAATTTCTTTAATTTTTGATACATAATTTTCATCAATGTCTTGAATATGTTGCTTGATTATATTATCATTATTTTCGTAAGTTGTAACAAAATTTAAGATATTTTGTATTTTTTCTGTTAATTTGGTAATTGTATCTGTGTATAGCATTATATTTTCATTTTCTTTATTATTAACATTTTCAATATCATGGGCCTTGTTTTCACGACTAATGATATTATCATATATCTCTTTAAGCTCATTGAAATTGGAATTTGTATTTCCATTTACTGTATGAAGGAAAGTTATTTTTTTATCAGAAACATATTGTTCAATTTCCTTTAAATTATTTAAATTTTCTGTTAATTTATTTTTCTGTAACTGTAAAATATTATCAAATTGTTTGGATATATCGAAATATTTTTCATTAATAAGATATATATTTGATAATTTAAAGGCACGTATTTTTCTATACAATTGCTTTATGGATTCAATTGACTTTTGAAGTTGGGAATAGAAATAAGTCATTTGTAGCTTATTATAGTATAACATATTGGCATCAGCATTTTGGAAATCTATTTTAAATAACTTGGTCAAATTATTAATTGCCTGAGTAGCTTCTTTTTCTTTTTCTATTAAGTTATTTTTATCGTTCGTAATATGGGTAATATTACTTACCATATGTTTCTTTGTTTGATTCAAATTATATTTTGTTTGTAATTCATCGATGTCATTATTTAAAGAATCGGTACTATTATTAATATATTCTAAATATTCTTTTGAAAATTTAGTTGCCGATGTTATAAATTCCGAGTAATTAATTACTTTACTTTTAAGAGTCGCGACTAATGTTGTATATGAAAAAAGTAGGCATTCCTTTCTCATTTTTGTTAGTTTATCAATTAAACTATTTTTTTCGATTATTTTGTTCTCAATGATTTTTATCTCCGTATTAAATAATTCAGTCATTTCGTTTAATTGGCTATTATATTGCATATTAGAGTCTTTTTTCTCTGAAGAATGGTGATCATTTTCTAACTTTTCTATAGATTTAATGATATTATCCAATTTTTCTTCCACAGTCGCTACATTAAAATCCATTCCAAACTTTCTTTTTTCTTGCTCATAATTGTCAATTTGGGTTTTTATTTGATTCTGATTTGATAATTCTAAAATAGTATCATAATTTTGAGAATCACATGTTAATTGATTTAATTCATCAAATTTATGTAAAACTAGTTTAACATCGTTTAATATTTTTTCTTTTTTATATTTTGTATCACTTAATGCGCCTTTTAATTCATTGGATGCATGTATTTTTTCATATAAATGTTGGTTTTTGTTCATTATATTTAAAGTATCTTGTTCCTTTTTGTGTGTATCTTGACTTTTTTTAAATATATCAAGAAGAGTATCATAAGAATTGCGTATTTTCGTATATATTTCCGGTTCATCTTGTGGAGATGGAATAAATTTTAATCTGTCTTTTGTTTCTGAACTTAAGCTAGATAATACAGCTATATTGACATTGTCAAATAAATTTATGCCTGAATTATTTTGTATTTGAATATTTAAAGAATATGCTAATTTAACCATATTTTTAAATATATTTTCTGCTTCATCTTTATAGCTATAATATGTTTTACCAATCATGCCCATATACGTATTTTTGGTTTGTTTTAGTATATCAAATAATGAATTCTCATCGGTTGAGTTTTTAACATTTTCAATAGATTTTGAAATATCCTCCAACCCTTTGTTGATAGTTGAATATTCGCTTGTAAATTTATCCTTCACATTATCTAATTTGTTTTTAAAATGAGTAATTATTCTATCAACTTCTTTTATTTTTACATTATCTAAGTAGGATTTAGATTTCTTTTTGCTTTCAATAATTTTTAAGAGTTCATTTTGTGCAGTGATTCGTGTATTTTTAATTTTATCATATGTTATGGGTTCTTTTGAAGCAGCTTCTGAATAATTTATTATTAGATTGTATGAGCTAATAAATTCGTTATTTATATTATTCATTTCAGTATTATATTTTTCCAAGTTTTCATTAGTGTTGATACCTTCTAAATCATTTGTATTAAAAGATGATATTATACTTTTTATTGTTGATTCTATTGAGGTTTTTATTGATTCTAATTCCTCTTTATTTGTAATGGCATTTTCTTTTATTTTTTCGATAATTCCAATTTCGTAGTTTTTTTTATGTTGATCAACTTCGTTTTCTATACTTTTAATTTCAGAATCAAGGTTATCTAATTCTGTTTTTTGCTCTTCAATATTTTTTTTTTGGTCTTTGAGGGATTCTAAACTTGTCTTAAGGCTACTTAATTCTGTATCTTGGTTATTTATAGAAAAACTTGATATTTGTTTCTCTATGCTTTCTGTTTCTGTTAAACAATCATTTAATTTTTTTTTTATATTGGTTATTTTTAATAATTTATTTTCAAGATTTTCCAAAGAAGTTTGAATACCTATAGTTGCTTGATTGGATTTATTATTATTAGCATTGTCGTCTTCAATACTAAATTTTTCTTTTTTTATTGTGTTAATTTTTTTCTCCGATGCTTCTGCTTGAAGAGTAATTTGTTTTTGTAATTCTTTTATTTCATTAATTATAGTATTTGAGTCTTTCTTTGTTTGCGTGACATTATTTTTTGTTGCTAATTCAGAATATTTATTTAAAAGTTCAGTAACTTCTTTTTTATATTTTTCAAACAGATTCTTATTCTCTTCCGCTTGCTTTGCATTTTTATCAGACTCGTCTTTATAATTTTTAGATTTATCCATGTTTACCGTCAATTCATTTATATTATCATCCTTATCACTAGTGCCACTACCTTTTTTAGTTTCCAATATGTGTTTAGCTTTGTTGTTTGCCATTTCTATATTTTTAAAAAGTAGTGATACATTTTCATTATACTCTTTAACATTTTTAAAATAGGTGTTGCTGTTAGATTCTTCACTTAAAATATAATTTTTTGATTCTGTAATTTTCTTTATGCATTCATCAACATCTTTATCTATAGTTGACCCTATTTTTGATTTGCATGTTTCTAAATCTGATTTTTCTTTGACGGTTTCAATTAATATTTTTGATTTATCTAATTCCAATTTTACATTCTGATTATATTCTTCAATTTTTTTCGTATATCCTTTTACTTCATCAATAATATTTTGAATATTATTTAACTTAAAAATATTATATAGGTTGGTAATTTCACTTAAATAAAGATTTATGTCACTATTATGCTTTTGAACGTCTAAGAGATGTTTCTGTAATTTTGTTTTAATATCATTTATATTTGATTCCTCATAAGTTCCTTCTATTAGTTTTAAAGATTTTTCACGAATATCGGAAAAGTATTTTTCATTATCCTGACTAATGGTGTGAAGTTCATTAAATTTGGAATATTGAGTATCAAGCGTTTGTGCTTCCGCTATATTTTGTTTATTTTTTATATCATCAAAGTCTTTTTTGCATTGTTCTATTGATTTTATCATATTTTCAGACTTTTCCTTTTCTTTATCAATTTGATCCAAAAATAATTTATTTAAACTTTTTTCGTATGCCAAATTTATATTTTTTACTTCTTCTAACGAAGTTTTATCTTTTTCTATTTCCGCGATTTCATTTAATAATTTGTTCATATTATTGTATATATTTTTTTTTTTATCGATTTTTTTTACTAGACTTTCTTGTTTGTTTTCAATTTTCATAACATCATCGTTAGATAGGATGTTATTTATTACATCTTCTAAGTCACTTATTTGTGTTTTTGCTTCATCAGCATACTTTTCTGATTGGTTTTTTATATCCTTTAATTTCTTTATGTTTTTATCGACTTTTTGATCTAAGGTATTAATATCATTTTTAATTTTGGTAATTTCATCAGCATATTTCATATTTTCTTCTTTCGCAAAATCATCAAAATTATAACGTTTTAATTTTTCCTTTATTTCATTCAAATTGGTTATACTGAGTTGTGCTTCTTTAAGTATTTCTTTATTTAGAAGTTCTATATTTTTTCCAATTAATTTTTCTATTGCGTCATTAATATTATAAATCGATGTATGAATTACTATTTCGATGTTTGAAACATTTTTATTTGCATTAATATTTTTTTGCTCGATATCATTAGTAGCCTTTTCGTTTTCAGCGAGTTGCTGATATAGGGTGTTTCCTTTAGGTGTTCCTAAATTTTTTTTTAAATCATTAAAATATTTTATCAATTCATTATTACTCGTTTCATAATTACTTAAAGACAATTCGGTGAATGTTTTTTCTAATTCTGTCTTTTTATCTGTTAGCGTATTATCAAAGTTGTCTGTATACGTTTTTTCTATTAAATTACAATTTTTTATGGTTTTTATATTTTTATTTAATATTTCATTTAATTTATTTTGCTTATTACGGAATTTGTCTATAGATTCTGTCGTATTTTTACATATTTTTAAATACCCATTTACCTTCTTAAGAATATTCATGTTTTGGTATTCCTCTTCGATGGACTTTTTTATTTCATTAATTAAAGATTTACTATCATTAAATTTTTTTTCATAATCATTCAACTGGCCATCTGAAATTTCATTTTTTATTTTATTTACCAATTCAGCAAATGATTCGTGCTCTGGGTTAATCTTTTCTTTGTTATTATTTTCTAAATCGGCAAATACATTCACTTTATTTAATATGTCATCTTTCATACGTTTCATTTCATTTATGGTTTTGAATATTTCATCTTCTTTGTCAGATATTGTCGTGGCGTATTCTTTGGATTTTTCATAGTTTTGTTTTGCTTCATCTTCCTTTATATTGTCTATATTACTTTGATCATTATATTGATTTTTGATTTCTGAAATTTTAGATTTATATTTATTTAATTCGTTTTTGTAATTAGAATAATCATTTATATTACTTGACAACTGCTTTTTTTTACTTTTAAAATTTTCTACTATTGTATTTAGCTCATTGTTAAGTTCCTTATATATATGTTTTTTCATTTCCACAATAATACTCAAAAGCTCATTTTTTTTATTTTCGATGGTACTTAAATTTAATTTAACTGTTTCAGTTTCCATGTTTTTAATTTTATTATATTCATTATGTATTTTTGATTTTAAATCTTCAAGTTTCGCTTTGTCTTCTGTATTATCAATGGCATTTTCTTTAACTATAGAAGATAATTCATTGTAAAGTAAATCGAGGTCTCCTTGATAAATTTTAGATAACTCTGAATTTATTGTACTGTATATCTTATCTTTGTTCTTTACATATTCCGTAACTTGATATGGCGAGGTTTTAGCTAATTCATCAATGTATGCATTGTTATTTTCTACCACCTTCTTTAAGTCAATTGCTTTTTTAATATATTCATTTTTGTCAGATATATTTTTAATTTTTTCTTTTAATTCGAATTTTAACGTGTTTAAATATATGGTTTCACCATTTATTTCCAAATATTTTTTAAATAAATCGTTAATTTCTTTTTCCAATTGAATAGCCTTTTCAGTGTCTTCTTCTAATAATGTTTTTATTTGGCGCTTTACTCTTTTCCAATCTTTTGCTAATAAATAAGATTCCTTCAATCCATTTTCTATTTCGTTATAATTTTTTTTATTTAAATTTTTATCGATTTTAGACAAAATTTGCTCTTTTGAAAGAATATCCCTTGTTTTGTAAGTTTCCATAGTATCAATTATGTCTTTGAATTCTGCCATGCGCTGTATAATTAATCTTACATTATTATCTTGACTACTATTTTTGCCAAAAGTTTTTTCATTATCATAAGAATCCCATTTCTGTTTAAATATTTCAAAAAATTTTGTTTCTAATGCTGTTAAATTCGATTTGGGTAATGGCTTATCAAATTCATAAAAATCATCTATAAATATTTGATTGTTATTTGGATCAGGTTTTTGTATTAATAGTTTTCCTAGTGTTTTAACAAAACGGTCTAATGCTTCTTTTTGATACTTATATACTGTATCCAAAGACTTTAGGTTATTTGAATTAAACATGAAAATACCTCGTCTGTTTGCTATCAATGTAATCTTGTCTAATAATTCATAGTAATAATGCGTTTTTTTACTATCTTCTAAATAATCTATCATTAATAATTCCGACGATGTACACTTTTCCAGATACATCCTCGATTTTTGTATAGCTTCTTCAAACTGCCTTTCTAAAAAAAATAGTTTACTTTTAAGACGTTGATTTTCCCCCTCAGTCTCTAAAATTTTAATTAATGATTTTATATGTGGAACAATTCGTTTATCATTGACTATCGGATATTTTTTTAAAGTATTCAATTGAGAGTCTATAAGTTTTTTTGTATCAATAGCATATTGTTTATAAGATCCATCTATATCCCAATAGCTATAATAAAATACATAATCAAATTCGGGTTTCAACGATGAAAGAATAGCCTCTAATCTGGTTTCTAGATTTTTAAATCGTGGAAGCATGCAATTCACATAGTCTCTTTTGGCAAATTCATATGAATTATTATAGGCATTTATGGGTTCCTTATAAAATTCATAAAGAGGATCGTGAAATTTGACCATTTCATCTATTACATTGGTTCTTCGAGGTTCACATTCTCTTTTTATTTTTAATATATCATGTTCTATTTGTTTGAGTTTATTCAATGTGGAATCTAATAGATCTTTTGAACTATAATAGCCGCTACTGTCGATGGTTCGAAGGTCGTAAGATATTCGTAATTTCGCATAAAAAAATTCTAAGCTTTCGTTGGCATATGATGTACCATATATAATATCTATTATATTATATAGAGAAGGATCGAATGGTGGCGCAATGGGTTTTTGGATAAAAGAACTTTTAACTATAGTTTCTTTTCTATTTGACTTTTCGTTGTCATTATTAAAAATTTTAAAAGTATCAAAGTCGTTTTTATTTGTGTAGTCATTATATAATGTGATTTCATCATTCACTGTGTCTTTTTGATTTCCAAAGTAAGTAATTGAATGGGGTTGTATAAATTTGTTATCATTAATGGCATTATTTTTATTATTATATTGTTTTTCATTTGAAGAGTTTGAATTATTAAGATTTACTCCTTTTAAATTATGATATAAATAAAAATTGTTTAACTGTGCATCATGGTTCTTTTTTTCCGTCTCTATTCTTTTCCCATAAGTTACCTCTGCATATAAAAGTTTAAAAAGATTAATATGTTAATATATAAGTATACCAATTTATATGAATATATGTAAAATAAATTTGTGTATATAAGAATTGTAAATATTAGTTAAATGTTTCTATTATTACCTAATGAAGTAAACAGAACAATATAAGTAGTTGTAATATAAATAATTTTTTTCATCGTGAAAATATAATATATATTTTAGAACGAAAAATAATATGTTTTACATATGTTTATTTCTCTATTTAATGACAGTGTTTTTTATTTTAATTTTTTTATTTAAAATTTCCACTTTTAATGTTCTTTCTTATGCATAGTTACATCGTTTTGTTTTGTAAAACTAAAAAAAATGTGTGTGTAGAGAACAAATTATAATTAAGTAAAAAATTATAGTTATAATAGATAATTACTAATTAACAAATGAATATTTGATGGTGTGGAAATAAAAAAAATACAATAATTATTATCTCATATATTTTAAAAAATTTCTACAAATAAACAAATTGGTAGCTATAACAATTTTTTTTAAAATAAAATTGTTCTGCAAAAAATTCAAATATTTAAAAAAATTATAAGAATTAATTAACAAAAAGGGGAATGAATAGTAAAATAACCATCTCTTTAGTGAGCACACAATTAATTTACACAAAAAAATAGGATGATGTGTAAATAAAGGAAAATAGAAAATTTAAATATAGCACCTTTTTTTTTTTTTTATGTACGAAAAACGTTATATCGTTTTTAATTTAAAACAAAATGCATATTTAAATAAAATAAGCCCGTGGTTCGTTTTTATAATAAATAATTAGTGTTATAGCATATAAAATGTGATTTAAGATAATGTGCAGGTACCGTGTGTAGAGTTTTGTTTTGATTTAATTTTTAATTTTGATAATATTCATCGAATCAAGTTTATTAAGAATTACACAGAAATAAAGAACTGATTAAATATATAAGTAAAAATTATAAAAAAAATGCGCAGTAACCCCAATTTGTGAACATCTAGATTAAATCTAAGTTTGCAACACACAACAAAATTATAAACGTTAATATTAAAAGAACATCGTAAATAAAAAAAAATTATAAATTTAAACTTACATTTAACGATTTAATATAATTAAACATCATTATTGTATAATATTTATATGTTATATATTAATGTTAAGTTCTGATGAACCATATATAATACCCTTATAAATTATATTATAAATGCTAATCGTTATTTTTGAAATTACATTTAATTATATATATTAATAAAAAATTACAATATAAATATCTGCATAAGAAATAATGTAAATCCCAACTATATTAATGATGTTTTGAACTTCATTACTTTAAATTCCTGTTAAAATTAGAATTCATGAAATAGAAATATTTTACACGATTTAATTAACTTCCATAAGGTATAACATTATATTATCGACATTATTTTATTAATAGTTTTTATATGTGCAAATTGGTGAATTTTAATATATATAAAATAAATACATTTTAAAATAGCTAAAATGAAAAAAAATATGTTTTTTCATAATATATTTTGGTCGCAACTATTTTATAATAATTAAAAAAAAACAGGGTTATAAAATTGGTGTAATTTACTCTATATATTTTTTAAAGTCATATTAATGGTTAAATACTGAAAAATGTTTAATTCAGGCAATGCTATATTTATGTGTGATGCAAATTTTGTAGGAAAATTATATAACAATTATTTTTTTTAAATTATAATTTATTGTTATTATAGATATGCAAAATCATATATCTATATTTTAAACATGGCATTTTTATGAGAAAAAATGCATATTACTCTAAACAATACATTTTAAACACTTGAAAAAGTAAATGTTATAGATAATTTTAAAAATTTATATCGGGTGCATTATTTATGCCACTGAGGTATATAATGGTGATAATCAACAATAATAAGGAAAACAATAGTAATAATAAATAAATAAGTATAATTTTCATGTAAGGGCAGCTTATCATAAACCAATATACCCCCGTTGTGCATAATATTTTGGATGTGTATTTATTTGTGTTAAAGACTTTTGAATGCACATGAATTTAAAAGTGGATAATGCTTAAAAAAATGCATACCTTCGTTTGATATTATTTCATTAGGAATGTGTGCTTATTTGTGATTGTTTATACTCGAGATTTTATTTGTTTTTTATTATGAAAATATTTAAAAAGTCATATTGTAAAAAAGATGCAGGATGTAACTAATAAAGATAAAATATAATTCAAAATTAAGTTATCAAATTTCTTATACACATTTACACACATTAATAAATGTATCTTGGTTGTCTTCGGTATTACTAGTATATTACCTCTTTCTTTATTTCCCTGCAATTTTAAAGTATCAGATTAAATAATGAAGTTATATTTTAAAACATTTTTTATGACTAAAATACTATTTCAGCATATTCCAAAAATATACAAATATCATAAATGTATTTTCTATGTGATTTTACTTTTTTTAATTTGATTCCCTAAATAACATTAGGTTGAACCATTTTAAATTTATTAAATGAACACAAATTCCATACGACCATTAATTTTTTGAATTCTTCAAATAAAGGTTAAATATGAAAAGTATTTTGTAGAGTGTTTTTTGTTGGTTCTTTAAAGCTGTTATTATTGGAAAATCATGATTTGTGGAACTGTAAATATATAAACCACTGTATAGAACCCATGAAAAATAATAGAATCGAAACGAGCGTCGATGAAACTTTTAGAATAGATAAATATAACTAATTAAAAGTTTAATTCCACTAAAAGATATGAATAAAAAGGAAAAAAGAAAAAAAGATATAAAATTGCCATGCATAATATATTTATAGGCTATAAGTAGAAATACGCATATATGAATAATAAATCCACTTATATTGTTTCTAAAAGATTATTATTACCACTAAATAAAAGGCAAATGTTAAAATTACAGACTTACAAAATTTAAGTAAATTACATGAAAGGAATTTCATTTAGATTCTTTTATAAATTAAAATTAGTTTTTATATTATTCGAGTTTTAAAACAATGTACCTAAAATTATTTAATAAAGCATATTTGGGTCTAAATAAAGTTATTACACACTATAAAATGCCTTTATAATATATATATTATAAATACGATCTACATATAATTTATTTAGAAAAGCAATAATATTAAGTTATTCTATAAATATTATGATTTAAATAAGTAATTTGCTTTATATAGACAATTAAAAAATGTATTTTTGTGTAATATTATAATATAAATATGTGTTTTAATAATATATATAAAAAAATGTTGTATAGTTGATTCAATCGATTTCGAATTATAATCTCCTTTTCTATAATTCTAAAAATATAATAGTTTATAAAATTATTTAGTAGCGAAAAAATCATACGGTTCTTGACATTTTATATTAGTATTCACTATTTGAAATTCGGATCCATTTTCAATAGCAAAATTTAAGAGAAAAAAATATAAAAAAAGGAAATAAATCATTAATAAATTATTCTGAGTATGATGATTGGTGTATTTAAGGTATTCATATATTTGGGAATAACTAATTTTAAATCTTAATTTTGAGTTTTATAAGAAAAACGAAAACAACAGAAACAACAAATATATGCAAATTTATAGATATTTAATAGAAAAAGAGTGATAAACACCAAACAAAAGGAATATAATAAGAAATAACTGTTATATTTGTAGTATTCAAAAAATTAATCCATATAGATTCATCATAATATTAAAGATATAAACAAATAATATACAAAAAAATATTATTAAAACAAAAAAACATTTTTAAGGCAAAAAAAAATTTTAAGACAAAAAAACATTTTATGATGGTAATTTAAAGCAACCATCATGCATGGAAATAAATCGTTTTATTAACATAAATTTTTTAATATTACGGTGCTGAAAAACATATATGAAGGAAAAAATAATCGAAAGCTTTCCCAATAATGCATTTTTGTTAAATGAAAGTATTTCCATCAATCTAAGAAAACAAACAAAAATGGATGAATACATAAAATGTTTAAATTTTTTGCAAATTATAGTATATATTATAAATACGTGTATTTATTTAAAACAATATATTTGTTAACAATTGTTGAAATAAATTACTATATTATTAAAATTTGTTTATTGCTTACAGATTCGACATAGATGATATCAACATAACTGTTGTATTCTTGAATGAAGTACCCAGCTAAGTTAACAAACGTTTTTTTTAATTTTCCTTTTCTAATATCTTCTTCAGAATCAATCTCAGTTGTGAATAAATTTGCATTTTCTATGATTTTGTTTTTATATTCTTTATTGGAAGGGTAGTGATCATTTATATTTGCTGAAATCATGACAATTATAGTTGTATATTTTGATAGCTATAAAGTTATTAAAAATATATTGCATATATTATTGTGAATAATATGAAAAATATGATTTATAACGAAACAGAAGACGAAAGTTTTCCTTACTTCAACCTTTGTAGCTAAAGCATAAAAATATTTCTGACGGTCAAAACGCCATTTTTTGTAACGTTGCTGTATCATTATTAAATTGGGACTGTACACACGAGCAACTTTTCCTAAAAAAATATTATAAAATTACATAGATAAAATTAAAATATCATGAATCTGAAGATATGGGAAACAGTAAATAGTATCATATAACAATGGAAATAATAAATCACGAAATTTCGAATAAACAATAACAATAATATGTTAAATTGACAATTATTTATGTTTTGTATACTTGTAGAAGAAAATTTATTTAAAGAATGGTCACTATCGGGATCCCATATCTCATCTATTACTTCATCAAGCTAATGGAAGCAAAGAGAAATATATACATTATAATTGTTTTTTTAATTGAATTTGGTTTACAACTTTAATATTGTTCGTTAATTGATACCTTATAGGCACCATAAACTTTATATTGAATTTGTTCAATATCTATATTGTTTTCACGTTTTTTTGTATGCAAAGGAACACGATGATAAGGATTTTTTACACAAAATTCATAATCATCCATACTTATAGCATGAAATTTTATATGTATTAAAGCTTCGTTCATAAGTTTCTCCGCATTGATAGTTTCTTCTGGATTGGTGCATAATAGATGCTTGTTTTTTTCATATATTTCTTCTGGACTATCATTGATCAAAATTAACATATTTTTTATGGGTAAAAAAATAAAGGTATTACATTTATATTATAACATTGTTGCACAGGCGTATATTTAATATTTTCATAATGGAATATGTAATATGTATATATTGTTGTATTTTCTTACGTAGAATAACGATTTTTTGATTCTGTTGTATATTGGTTTGGAGCAAGTTCAGTTGCAAGGGTTTTATTATTTACATATAGGAAGGTTCTTAAAAGAAATAAAACAATTTGAATATAAAATTTATTCATTTTTGAACTCTCCAAACAAAATATTAAAATATATATTAATATTTTGTTTAATTAAAAATTAACAACTCGAAAAATAGGAAAAGTATAATTAAAATTGAACCAAATCATTTTTTCCAATAAAGTGTAAAAAACAAATATTTATTTTAAAAAAATACAAATTATTGTTTAAACGACAAAATGTATACTTTTATCAGATTTAAAAGTTTAATATATTTTTTATTTAATTAATTCAATTACAAGACGACATCAATAACAGAAGCTTTCATAAATAATGAATATCAAAAATATATAATTTTAATTATATAAATGATATTTTTAATATATACCATTATGAGTACACACGCTTTATATTTTATAATTGATTAAACTCAATTTAAAATTTATAAAAGATCCCATTATGTATGGAATCACATATATATTTGTATATAATAGAAAAAAACAATGTTGTTTTTACCCAATAAAAAATTAACCATTTAAAATAAAAATATAAAAGTAATAAAATATTATTAAAAAATATATATTTTTTAAATATTTATTAATGTAAGTATATATAATTGTATTAAAGCGATTGTTTTGCTATTTTTTCCATTTGTTTTATAAAATTTCTTTGATAATGTGTAGTTTTTAATATAAACCATGTCTATATATTTTTAAATATTAAATAATTAATTTAAATGAGAAATGCAATTAATTTTATATATTACTATAATAACAATATTTTTTACTGCATAATAATAGTGTCATAAAATTTTATTATGAGAATCGCACATTTTGTGATTTTTTTATCATTTTAACACAAATTTTACTAAATAACATTTTTTTAGCAAAATTGTTAATTTCATAAAAATTATTTATTGGTAGTAATATTGACACCCTTAGTTTTTTATAAATTAATACAAATTATAAATTTCCTTTTGATAGTAAAACATATTATATATAAAATTAAAAAAAATACAAGTAAATATAATATAAAAATAAAATAATGAGACATAATGTTGTAAAATCAAGAAATGTATATATACATAAATTTAATTTATTTTTTAATTATAATATTTTTGATGCTAAGGCGTTCATGTTTTGTGGGTCAAAGTTATGTTTATGGGTTGTCTTGTTCAGTGAATATCCCTTTTGAGTTAAGGTTCGGGGTATATTGTAATTTAATTTTTTATAATTTGATAATATTTTTATCTGTAAATGCTGATTAAATATATGTATCATCTCCGTATGTTTAATCTCGAGGTGATGTCGATGTTTGTAAACAAAAAAAGGGTGATAAGCATTAAATGAAAGGGGTTGCATAACATATGTTCCGTAAAGTATAATACTTCTACATGGCTCTCTCATATGTATTAAATGGGACAATATTGTAACTTCATATTTTATAATTGATTGCTAATTTGGGGCTAACTATGCATAAGAACCTTTATTATCTATTATATAAGACTTATTAGTCCATAACTATATTGAATCATGAACAACGCAATATTTCTTTATTTGATGAAGCATATTATTTGTGTCACCATTATTTTAATTTAAATTATATTATACCAACTAAACTATAATAATAAAACTCATTTTGAATATTCATCTACATTACAATATATATTCATATTAGCATATGTGTTTTTAACAATAATTAAGCAACCTACTAATTATAATAATAAAATATAGATGTATGAAATATCGATCTGGAATAGACAATAGAACGTTACCTATAAAAGGCATTTTATGCATCTATTATTTTTAATAATGCAATAAAAATATGCATATTAATAAAAATTTGAATTACAGATATATGTATACTATCCTTTTAATTTTTGATTATATTTAGCACCATTTATGATAATATTTTAATTTCAAATAATAAAAATAGTTCCATATACTTTAATTTATTTTCTATAAAGATATAATGTTAGGTTAATCATTATTCATTTTTAAATTTTATAGTTTTGATGTATATATAAATTATATTTAAAAATAATTAAAAAAAATATATAAGTATATTAATAAAATTTCATATCATATTTTGTTCTATAACTTTTCAAATATTTACAAATAATATGGTAGATAGAACTAGAGTTATTATTAAATATTTATATATAAACTAGAAAGTATTCTGTTATTAACTAATATTGTAATATTGTTTTATTGTGAAAGTTTCATATAATTAAATATTAACATTAATTTTATCGATAAGGTACATAATAATAATTTTCTTTGAACTAATAATATTTATATTAGGTATTATATATATAACTTATGCAGGACGATCTCATATTATTTATTAATCTATTTTTTTTGTTAATTATTTGTCTATAAAAGAAAATGATACACTATAGAATGATAAATTTAATTAATGTCTTATATTTTTTGTAAAGCCAAGATGTTTATGGTTCTACATTTAAAAGTACGTATAAATATATAACAATAATAAATAAGTAAGTTCATTTACAGTTATAAATGAATATGTTCAATGAGATAAATAAATATGTATTTTTATGTATTAGTTGAATATGACATTATCATTTGCTATTTTCATGGATTATTAGTACCTGATTATCATTTTTTTCAAAATTCCATGAATAACAGTAATTAATAATATATAAATCCTTTTTAAAAAACAATTTTATTATAAAATGAATTATTTTTTATTGAAAAAATATTACAATTTTGTTAAAATGTAAAAAATAGCCCCTATTTTCCTATTATATGCTACATAGAATTGTTTTTTACAAATATTTAGTAAAATATTATATAAAAATATAATGGTACTTCCTAATAAATATATATATGTAGTTTATTGAATGAATAACAAATCAATGGCATATACAGTGCATTATAAAGGTATCAACGTTATATATTTGTTAAAGATCCAATTTGGATATATGGGTTATATTATAAAAAACTAAATAAATAGAGAAAAGACTAAAAACTCAATTTAATATCCAAAAAAAGAAAGAGGAAAATAAATCATCAATAGATTATTCATATGGCATCAATTGATAGAAATAAGACATGTCTTATTTGGAGAGAGTTTTTAATGAAAATTATTTGGTTTATAAGGACAATTAAAATTGCAAAAATAGTAAAAGAAAAACAAAACTTATCGATTTTGAGTAAAAAAAACGGATTATCATAATAATATGAAAAGATTGCCATAAAGAAATATTTTTCATAACTTATAATACTTATTTTTGTAGTTCTTATGAGTTACTATATATAGATGCAGTCTAATATTAAAAGATATAAACAATTAATTATAAAAAATTATTAAAGCAAAAAAAAACTTTATGATCGTAATTTAACTCGGATATTATGCATGGAAATAAACCAATTTATTAACATAAATCTCCAAATATTACGATGATGGAAAATATATATGAAGGGGTAATAATCCCAAGCTTTTCCAATAATGCATTTTTGTTAAAAAAAAAAATAAGGACGCCCAGGAATCTACGAAAAAAACATAAATGGATGAATATATAAAGCATTAAAATTTTTTGCAAATTATAGTATATATTATAAATATGCACATTTATTTAAAACACTATTTTTTTAACAATTGTTGAAATATATTATTATATTATTAAAATTTGCATATCACTTACAGATGCGATATAGGTGAGATCAGTATGTGTGCTGCATTTTTTAATGTAGTATCCAGCTATGTTAACAAACGTTTTTTTTAGTTTTCCTCTTCTAATATAATCTTCAGAATCAATATCAATTTTGAATGAATTTGCATTTTCTATTATTGGGTTTTTATATTTTATATTGGAAGGGTGGTGATCATTTACATTTGGTGAAACCATGGCAATTATAGTTGTGTCATGCGATATCTACAAAATTAATAAAAGTGTATTTGAATAAATTGCATGTTATAATATGAGAAATACTATTTATAATGAAACAGAAGAGGAAAGGTTTCCTTACTTGAACTTTTTTGACTAAAGCATAAAAATATTTCTCACGGCTCAGCGGCCCATTTTTGTAACGTTGTTGTATCAATACTAAATTTGGATTGTACACACGTTCAATTTTTACTAAAAAACAATATTATAAAATTGGATAGATGAAATTAAAATATCATGAGTTTGAAATATGGGAAACAATAAATAGCATCATATAACAATGGCAATAATAAATCGGGAATTTTCAAATAAATAGTAACAATAATATGTTAATTTGACTAATTATTTATGTTGTGTATACCTTTAACAGAGCCATACTCGAGGAAATTTTTACTATCGGGGTCCCATATCTCGCTTATTACTTTATTATGCTAATGGAAGCACGTGTAAATATATATAAGTTATAATAATTTTTTAATTTAATTTGGTTTATAAAATTTAATGTTGTTTGTTAATTAATACCTTATTGGGTCCATAAACTTTATATTCCATTTTTTCAATATTTGTATTGTTATCATGCTTTTTTTCATAAAAACGTATACCACGATAAGGACCGTATGGATGCGATCTATAACCGTCTTTATTTGTTGCATGGTATTCTAACTGTTTTACAACGTCGTTCATAAGTTTTTCCGCTCCTATTGTTTCTTCGGGATTTGTACATAATAAGTGCTTGTTGTTTTCATATATTTCTCTTGAACTATCATTGATAAAAATGAACATATTTTTAATGTGTACAGAAATAAATGTATTGTATTTATATATGGCATTGTTGTATATGTATGTATTTAATATTATCATAATGAAATATGTAATATATATATATATATATAGAGAGAGAGAGATATATATTGTTGTATTTTCTTACGTAGGATAACGTTTTTTGAATTTGGGTTGCGTAGATTTTATTTGAGCGGCATCAGCTGCAAGGGCTTTATTATTCCCATATAGGAATATGCCTAAAAGAAACAAAACGATTTGAATATAAAATTTATTCATTTTCGAACAACACAACCAAATATTAAAATATATATTAGTATGTTTTTTAATCACAAATTAACAACTCGAAAATCTGAACAAGTATAATTAAAATTGAAGCAAATAATATTCTCCAATAAATATAAAAAACGAATATTTATTTTAAAAAATACATATTATTACTTAAAAAACAGTTTGTATGCTTTTATCATATTTATAAGTTTAATATATTTTTTATTTAAATAATTCAATCACAAGACAATGTAATACAGAATTTTTCATAAATAATGAATATCAAAAATATTATGATTCATAATTTCATTAATATATAATATTTAAAAATAAATCATTTTAATTAGATTATATAAATTACATTTTTAATATATACCATTGTGAATACACAGATTTGATGTTTTTACAATTGATCAAACTCATCTTAAAATTTGTAAAGCAACTCATTGGGCATGGAAATATATGCTTACATTAATAATTATATTAAAATCATTTTTTTGCTATTTGCTTCCATTTGTTTTACAAAATTTCTTTGATAATGCTCGTTTTAATATAAAGCGCGTCTATTTATTTTTAAATATTAAAATAAATAATTTAATCTGAGGAATGCAGTCAATTAATATATTAATAATATTACTATAATAATAATATTTTTTTATCTCATAATAATAATATGGTCAAATATATATTATGAGGATCACACATTCGTGATTTTTTCGTCACTTTTAATACACATTTTATTAAATAAAATTTTTATAGCAAAATTGTTAATTTTATAAAAATTATTTATTGGCAATAATATTGATGCCCATTTTTTTAATAAATAAATAAATAAATACAAATTATAAATTTCCTTTTGATAGTAAAAATAGTATATATAAAATTAAAAAAATACAAATAAATATAATATAAAAATAAAATAATGAGATATAAAGTTGAAAAATCAAGAAACATATATATGTGCATACATAAAATTAATTTGTTTTTTATTTTAATATTCTTGATGCCGAGGCGTTCATGCATTATGGGTCAAGATTATGTATCATAGACTAAGGTTGTGCATTATGGGCCAAGATTATGTATCATGGGCTAAGGTTGTATATTATGGGTTATTGTTTTGTTCATTGAATCAGTGTTTTGAGATAGGGTTATGGGTATACTGTAATTTAATTTTTTGTAATTTGATAATATTATTGTCTGTATGTGTTGATTAAATATATGTATCACCACCGTATATTTTATCTCGAGATTATGTCTAAATATTTACTCAAAAAGGGGTATACTCATTAATATGAAAGGGGTCGCATACCATATTTTCCATAAAGTATAATACTTCTATTTGATATTCTCATATATATTAAATGTGACAATATTATAACTTCACATTTTATAATTTATTGCTAATTTGGGGCTAACTATGCATAAGAACCTTTATTATCTATTATATAAGATTTATTAGTCCATATATATATTGAATCATGAATAGCATAGCATGTTTCTTTATTTGATGAAGCATATTACTTAGAAAAACTTATTATTTGTACCATATTTATTTTAATTTCAATTATAACGTTCCCTAGCCAAGCTATAATAATAAAACTATATATGCATCTATATATTATAATAAAAATCATTTTGAATATTCCTCTATATTACAATATATATTCAGATTAATATATGTGTTTGTAGCATTAATTAAACAAACTACTAATATATAATAATAAAATATAGATTCATAAACTATCGATCGATGTTCGATAATACAACGTTACCTATAAAAGGCATATTATGCATCTAACATTTTTAATAATACATAAAAAATTCACTATATATATGGATACTGTCCTTTTAACTTTCAGTTATATATATCATTTTATGTTAAAGTTTCAAATTCAAATAATAGGAATAATTCTATATACATTAATTTATTTAATATAAAGGATAATATTATATTAATCATTATTAATTTTTAAACTATATAGCTTTGATGTATAAATAAATTATATTTTAAAATAGTTAAAAAATAAAATATAAGTATATTAAAAAAAATTATATCACATTTTGTTCTAGTAATTATAAATAATATTATAGATGGAATAGCATTATTATTATAGGCTTATAGATATAATATAACAAAATACTTTACTAATAAATAATATTGAAATATTGTTTTATTGTGGAAATTTCATATAATTAAATATGAATATTATTTTGTCGAAAAGGAATATAATAATTAAATTTCTTTGAGCTAATAATATTTATATTAGGTTATTATATATACACAAACTTATAAATATATAATTTAAATATATTGTTATTACGAAATAACATATATTCTAAAATGCTCCACATTAAATCAATAAAATACGGAAATATTATACATTGATTTAAAGTGCTCCTATTAAGTGCTCCTATTAAGTGCATTAAATGTATCACTGTAGTATACAATGCTATAGCCCAAACAACAATAACAATATTAGATTAATATATTATGTTTATTTGATACACAATATAGATATAAATTTATTATATATATTCTTAAAGGTATAACGAAATTAAAATTGTATGCATAAAATATCAAATGAAATATTACACTTTTGATTTAGTATTTTTTTTAATGTGTTAATATTAGAATTAACGATACCAATAAAAATAACAATAATTCTCCTCAAAAGTATAGTTTTTATATCTAAAACTAAATACTTTTTATTATAAAATATACAATCATAATATATGTTTAGGTTCTAATAAAATTGGGTTTATAAAATGTAAATTATGTTGCACTGCTCCAAAATTAATTGATCATTCCAACCAAAGAGTACAATTATAAATTAAACAAACAATCGGTTTAAAATATCTTATATGAAAACATTTTTATTAAACTCATTTTGATAACATAAAACCGCGTTTATTACATATTCACATATCACATAGTTAATAAGAAAGAAAAATGTGATATATATTAATTATTATTCTAAAAATATATTATATACAATGGATTATTTAAGCTTATAATTAGCTCAATAAATATGGGTCATTGTTAATTGTTGTGTTAAATCATAGAAAGATGGTCAAAATATATTATAAAAGAACCCATAGAGTATATTCCTAAATTGGTGTACATAGGAATAAAAGCCAAGTTATTGGATTTATTAAAATGAATCATGAATTTATATATATTTATGTATATGTAATTAGAAATGGAAAAATGCAACTTAATTTGAAAATACAATAATTTTAGAAAAAACTGCATTATATATTATAAGAAGCAAGTACATAAAAATGATATTTATCATATTAAATAACGATTTATATACTTTCAAGGATTGTAGTAATAATAGTATTTTTTGTACAAAATGCATCATATATACATATGGCAAAAGTATATTAAGCAACCCCTATTTAAGGTAATTTAGCTAATTGCCATAAGCATAATATGTTTAACGAAATATAATTGCTATGTAAAGAGATTAGTAGATACAATAAATATTTTATGCAATATATATAAATAGTATCGTTCAGCATAATCTCCAAATTATAACAAAACTTCATTATAATGGCTTCTGCAGTGGTATATATACTTTTTCTTATATTATTTGGATGTTGCATTGCATATAAATTATATTAATTTTCATTTCAGTAACATTTATACTAATACATATTTTATTAATTTTTATAATATTTTCATAGTGTGGTGCAATTAATACGATCGAGAGACTTATTGATGTGAAGGAGAAAGATTCAAGAGTATATTTTACCCCTAACCATGCATTGAAGGCTTATTGTAATGTTAAGGAGAGGGGGACAGGAGTATGTTTTAGTTATGCCGAAATAGTTAGCTCTGCTGTTTTATTTTTATTAAAATTGCTAGAGATTGATTATCATTACGAGGATGATTTAAAAAATGCTAAACTTGCCGAATACGCTATTTTATGGTTAAGTTATAAACTAAATAAATACTCACAAAAAGGAATAACCAAATTAAATGATTTTTATACTCAACATATAGAAAAAAATAAGTATTATAATGTGGAAATAACTAAATCTAGTGATAAAAAAACTTATAAGGATATTATAGATAGAAAACATGATTTGATGAATATTGGTATTAAAGAAATATCTCAATTTTATGATGCATTTAAATCATTATGTGATATGTATACTGAACTTGATAAAGAGAATCAAGATTGTGAATATTATTTCAGAAAAGCTAACGAACTTGTTGAAAATTTTGAAAAACTTAATGGAAATTCTGATATTAATGAAAGCAGTTCGTATAGAAAAATATTGTACACTTTATCAACTGATTATGATGATTTTAAAAATTATTTTGTTAAAAAATGTAGTGGTTATACCGATCTTCCACCTCTTTCAAAGATAAAAACTCTACAATTTTCGTCGATAACAAGTAAATTAATTCCAGTTTTATTGGCATTTGCAATACCAATTTTCTTGGGAATTGCTTATAAGGTAAATAATAAGGAATTTATAAATATAATATTAAAAATGATTTTCATTAAATATATGCAAACTTTAACAAACATCATATGCTTCTTGACATTTTATATTAGTATTCATTATTAGGATTCGATAAACGACTTCATATACAATATTTAAGAGAAAAACGAAAAAAAATAAAGAGGAAAGAGTATAATTATATATTATTCGAAGAGAGTGATTATTCCAGGAATAGTAATAATTATTGATGTATGTTAAGGCTGACTATTTGGAAATAAATAATTTTTGACCATAATTTTTGACCATAATTTTTGACCATAATTTTGGGGTTTATAAGAATTTTTAAATAATATAATCAATAAAATATTTATGTATATTTATTGTATGTTTGCATATTTTTATGTTGTGGATCAGGGTTGAGGTTGTGTTTATGGAACCCATATATGGATTAGGGTTATATACCGCATTGCATTAAATTTTGCGTAATTTGATAATATATTAGTTTAAGTAATTGTTTTAAATATATATAGGAAATAAAGTATTAAAATATGTATAGGACAAATCACAAGAATTGGATTTCGTGTTAATATAACTTAATGATAATGGCTTATGGGGCAATCGATCAAATATTGGAATCGATATAGAAAGATGAATCCAAAGTATCGATATAGTTATAGAAGAGGCGTTGATTTAAATAATTATAATATTTAATGTGAGAAACTGATGGAGAAAAATTGGAATAAAAAACAATAATTTATTATAATTTCAATCAAAAGACATTTAGAGCGATTTCCTTCCTCAGTACCTCTTGAGCCCGATGATAAATGAAGAAAGTAATGGAGATAAGAAAGAAGTTGTTGAGTTTATGAGAAAATGGAATTATTAAGCATGTAGAAAATTATATGGCAATTATTATTTTATTTTTTGTTAATTTTTTTTGTTTATAAAAGAAAAAACGATTATTTATATGATAAAATTATTAATAACTTTTATTTTGAGGTTCAGAATTTATGAGCCTATTTTAAAACTCAATATAAGTATTAAAATGATAAATATGTAAATTCATTTATTATTATAGGTAACTAAAGTCATAAGAATAATTAAAAAATATATTTATATTATTATAATATTATAAGTATGATGCTGCTGGAATGGTTCACTTAATTTTCAATTTTAAATATATTTATATAATTTTAAAAATACAAATATCACTAACATAATGAATGACTAAAAAATATATATTTTTTTTAAATCAATAAATATTGAAATATTTCATAATAAAGTTTTTAAAAAAATATAAAAAGTGTCCCTTTAAATCTCTTCATGCATTTCGATATAGAATGTTTTTTTATGCATATTCAGTAAAAAATTATATAAAAATATAATGATATTTTCTAACAGAGATATATAAATATATATTTTATTGAATGAATAATAAATCAATGGGATATAACAGTGCATTATAAAGGCATCAGCGTTACATATTTTGTTAAATATACAATTGGGGATATATGGTTTTATATTATAAAAAATTTGATTGATGGGAAACAGTTAAAGATTCAATTATATCAATTCCTTTTTATTATTGCACATTAGAGTGCATTATATTATTAGTGTTTGCAATTCATCATTTTTTAATCTAAAATAGCAATATTTTATCATATAATTAATAAAATATAAATTTTTTAATAAATTATCTGAATGTATACACATTGACAATTAGAAAATTAGAATACATAAGATAAAAATGAAAATTCAAACCATTTAGCTAATATTTATATATTAAAAGAGCAAATATATCTTTTATCTCTCCCCTAACAAAGGGTAATATAACAGCCTAATTACACCTAGTTTTCAATTATATTTTAAACTTGCATCAATAGTTATTTATGTGTTATAAACTAATATTTTCTAAGTATTATTTTAAAAATAATATGACTTTAAAGAATTATTTAAGATTATAAATAGCTCAACAAATACGGGTTTAGTGCTAATTGTCGTTTTAAATAGTATAAAAGGTGCGTAAAATATGTTATAAAATTATCAAATAAGATATATTTTTAAATTGAGTATATAGGAATAAAAATAAAGTTATTGGATTTATTAAAATTGGTTATGAGTTTATCCATATTAAATAAAATCAATATTAAAATTATGCATATTCAATTTATTTTGTAAATTCTATAACTTTAGAAAAAAACTATATTATATATTATAAGAAACAAGTATATAAATATTTAATCTATCTTATTAAATATCTATTTATATACTTTTAATGATTATAATAATAGCCTAATTCATAACTTTTTAGATTTATTCAGCACTTATGCTTTAGAAAATATTCTACTAAAAAAGGATATGGTATAGATTTTTTATGTTAAAATATACGTATAAGGAAATATGGTTTAAATTCATTATAAAAGTATATGCATTTTTATAATAAAGCCATACCACATTTTAGTAAAAATAATATTTTTTGTATAAAACGGATCATACATACATTCAATCGGGAGTGTATTAAACAACCTTCTATTTAATGTAATATAGCCAATTATCATAAAAAGAAATAGAACGCTTCTTTAGTAATAATATTATTTTGTTATTCTATACTAATTTAATTATTGAGAAAATTATAATATATTTAACTACAGACAGTTGCCATATATAAGGATAAAGTATTTGTGTCACATATTTGGTGCAGTGTATATAAAACAGCATGATCCCACTCAATTTACAAATCAAAAATAAAATTTCATTATAATGGCTGAAAATATGGTATATGCATTTTTTGATATTGTATTATATATAAATGTCATTAACTTTGTTTTAATAATACACATGTCTAATAATTATTTTTAATTGTTTTCTTAGTGTAGAAGTTTCTATAATGTATGGACTGATTTTCTCGATCAATTAAATGAAGGAGACTATAAATTTAATGATGATGAATATTCCACAAACTTGTTCACTAACAAAAGTGATAATGATATCGATAAAGTTAATGCTGTATCATTTTGGTTATTTGAACAAAATTTATGGGATTGTTCTTCGTCATCGATTAATGCAAAAAGTAATACCGATATTGTCTATTACATTGTGATATGGTTAATTCATATGTTAAGACTAAAGAACGATGGCCAAATCGACAATGTAATTAATTTTTATAATACTTGTATACAACCTACTCAAGAATATATTAATTCTATAAAAGATACTAATTCTAATGCTTATAATATCTATAAGAAGCTTATAGATAATAAACTATATTTGATGAATAAGGATATTAAAGATATATCTATATTTTATGATGCACTTAAATCGTTATGTAACATGTATAATAAATTTGATGACGACGATTCAGATTGCACACAATGTTTGGATGATGCCAAAAATTTTGCTAAAAAATATGAAATACTCTTTAATAATAATAATAATAATGGTACTGATACTGAAGGCAGTCTATATAGTCAAATATTATCTATATTATCAACTGATTATTATAATTTTATAAATCTATGCTATGAAAAAAAAGAAGGATGTGGTCGTTTTCCATGCCTCCCACCTTATTCACGATGTTCATTAACAAAAAATGCGCTAATTACATTTATATTTGTTGCAATACCTATTTTCTTGGGATTTGCTTATAAGGTAAATAAAAAGGATTTTAAAAATATAATCTTTAAAATTTATTTTTGTAATTCTTTATATGGGATTATCAAAAAATGTATATACGATTACCATTTTTATATTAGTATTCATTATTTGGATTTGGTAAACGATCTCAAAAACAATATTTAAGAGAAAAACGAAAAAAAATAAAGAGGAAAGAGTATAATTATATATTATTCGACGAGAGTGATTATTCCAGGAATAGTAATAATGATTGATATATGTTAAGGCTGACTATTTGGAAATAATCAATTTTTTACCATAATTTGGAACATAAATTTGGGGTTTATAAGAATATTTAAATAATGTAATCAATAAAACATAAAGTTATATATGTATATTTATTATATATTTTTTGTATGTTTTTATGTTGTGAATCAGGGTTAAAGTTGTGTTTGTGGAACCCATATTCGGGTTATAGTTAAGTGTTAAATTGTGTTTAATTCTGTATAATTTGATAATATATTAGTTTAAATAATTGTTTTAAATATGTATAGGAAATAAATTATTAAAAAAAGTATAGGAAAACTTATAATAATTGCATTTTGTGTTAATATAACTTAATAGTAAATATGTTGAACTATGCACTTTTTATGTTTATTGTTAATTTATGATTAATGGTTTATAGATCAATTGATCAAATATTGGAATCGACATCGAAAGATGAATCCAAAGTGCCGATTTTCTTATAGAAGAGACGTGACTTAAATTATTACAAAATTTATCATGAGAAAATGGGTAAAAGAAGGAAGTTTACAATAAAATAATATATTATGATTTCCTCACCCAATATCACCTGAACCATATGATAAATGAAGAAAGTAATGGAGATAATAAAGAAGTTGCTGAGTTGAGGAGAAAATAGGATTATTATATACATAAAATGTTATCGAGGTCGATTATGTACATTTATTAATTTATTTTTTTGATTTTTTTTGTTAATAAAATAAAAGATGATTATTTATACGACAAATTTAATTAATGCCTTTTATTTTGGGAACAAAATATTAGCATATATAGATTCTTATATTCATAATTTCATTCTTCATAGTTAAATTGGGATAGTAATTCTATCAAATTGTGTGATAAGACATAATAACTAAATTAAATTACTATTATTATATGTTTTATTTTTTATAATTAAAATAACTTATAAATTCATGATAAATTTAATTGTAATATTTTATATGATAACCACACTAAATATTTATATCATTAAAATGTAATTAAAAATTATGATAAAATTTAAACATATTTAAAATATGGTATGCACAAAAGCAAACCATACTAAATAATATATATAGTCATGTTTAACATGAATATAAGAAAACGACATTTTAAAAATTAAAAAAGTATATAACTTGAAATGTTTGCAAGCATTTAGTCGTTTCTTATTACTATTATTATTCTATAAAAAAATATATTATATATAATAGTTTCGCTTTTGCTCATTGTGATTTTTCAATAATTATTTTTAGGGCTACATCACTTTATATTTCCTTTATGCATCATTTATTAATTCCAGCATTTTATTTTATTCATCAGCTTCGTCATCTTTTTCTTTCTCTCGATCTTCTTCATTTTTTTTTCCTCCATCTTCTTCATTTCTGTTTTATCAATTTCTGTTTTATCAATTTCCGCTTTATCCTTTTTCCAGACACGATACAACCTTCTTACTATCTCTTTAATTTTTTTATCATCTTCTCTATCCTCGGGAAATAATTGAGCTATCGATTTTTCTTCTAATTCATCTTTTTCTTCAATTTTATTTTCATTTTCTTTATCTTCATGTAGTATATTTGAGTCGTTTTCATGTATTGTATTTATTTCTTGTTTTTCAGACATCCTACATATTGGAGTGTAGGTTCCACTTTGTTTATGTGCGTTCTTTTGTTTGCGTTGATAATATTCGCTAAGAGGTATAAAATTAAGTTTAATCATATGATCATAATCTTCTTCATATGGTCTAACATACCATCCTGATAAAACGGAATCGTTTTTTCTTCTTGAAAATCCTGTAACTTCATCAATAATCATACCATCGGTTTCTGAGACAAAGGGATCATCTAATTCCTTCAGGCGTCCTTTGCAACCTTCTAATGTCATTGGTTCGAATTCTTCTATAAATTTGAGATTTGGTAAATCAGGGTTATACTCATCCTTACCTTCAACTAGTTCATCTGCCGTCTTATGGCCTTTCTTTGTTTTTTTTCTACAGAATGGAAACTAAAAAAAATAACAAAATTAAAAATATATCAAATGTTGTTAATTTATTATTATATTTATATACAAAATTAAAACAATTAATATGGACATATATAATATGATGCATTATTGTGCTTATTTATTATATTACGCAACCCGTGGTGGACTCTGATTCCGAACTGTTTTTTGCTAAAACTATACTAAATAGTATTGAGGAAATTAGGCCTAATGATATTATCTTCATCTTTAGTAGTGATTATTTGCAATTATATATAGGTAAAACTTATTTTGTATTATTGCCAACTTAAATATAAGATTGCAATATTCTATTATATAGACATTTACTCCAAATGCAATAACTAATATAACAGTAAGAAAATAAAAAACAATATATAATTTTATAAATAAATGTATTAAATTGTGATATAAATACATAATATGCGTTCCCGACAACGCAACTTTAAACTCTGTGCAATTCAAATTATTAATAAGGGAATAAAATAATTTTGGTTTATCATATATATTAAATATGCAACAAACTGAAATGTATAGACATGAACAAATATACATAAACTTTTGGAAAATCATGTAACATATAATGCACTTTTCATAATCTATGCATAAAAAGAATGATATCCAATATATTTATATTCCTTTTAAATAAATCAATTGTTTAGATCCCCGTAACCATTTTATTTTTGCAAATGAATTGCTAATTCAAATAATGATAATAGTTTTTATTCATCAAAAGGACTATATCAATCAAATATGTATATTATATATCGTTTTTAGCTATTTTAATATTTATAAATATTTTATGGTATGTATTTCCGAGGTTCTAAGTATGCTTTATACGTATTAAATATTTAAAGACCGATTTTAAATATCATTTTATGTTATAAAGGAGTATTAATGATTCAAAAGAATATTAAGATTTTTATAAAAGTAAAAAACTTTAGTTTAATAATTTAATATATAAATATTGTGCTATGTACATTATTAAATAATAAGAAATAATCAGAGATATTATTATATGAAATACTGGTCTGGTGTAATAGTTACATTGGGTTATTAAAATGTGTTGTATTAATATATATATAATATATACAACCTGATTGAAGTTTTTTATGAGATTACAATGATGGTAGCAAGAAATATCCTCATTAAACTGATTACATTTTTGCTATGTCTAGCTTGGTTTTGATGATAAGAGAAAGATTTACCAAAAAATATGCCATTATAACAATTTAACTCTTAATAAAGACCTTATGTCAATTAATGTTAGTATTTAGTTCCATTTTAAGCCCTAATTTTATTATATATTTTCCCATTTTATATAAATCAAAAATATATTATATAAGGTATGTGTGACATGGGATTGGTAACTTATAAAAAAGGTACTTAATTTATGTAATTTAGGCTTATAATGAATTGTCCAATAAATTGGAAAACCCATTGTTCAATAAAAATAAATACAAAATGGTTTATACAACACAAGGGATGAGCTATGTATATATAAATTACAAAGCAAGCCTGCTTGAGTGAAATCAAAATTTTGAGTAATTGTAAATGCTTTTAAAAAAAATAATATATTTGTTAATTGAATTGAGAAATTTTACTATATAAAATAAAATAATATTCTTAATATAATTTAATGGCAATTTCCAGCTATATCCCTTATAATTAATGGATACACCTTATATATTTTCATAAACATAAAGCATAAAAATAAAGTTACATATATGGCTTATTAACTCAAAAAAAATGTAAAAATTTATTAATTTGAAATGCTAAAAAAAAGTAATTATTTATATAAAAATTTTTTATCATTTATGTTTTATTTGTTTATGATATATAATAAAAAAAATGTATTTTTGTGAAAATGTGTAATAGTGGAAAGTATATAAATACAAAATAAATCACATTTGTATATTTATTAACAATTTATTGATATTATGCGATAATTCATTGTATTTGTAATTCCAAAATATTTGTTTTATTTTTATATTTACTATTATTGTTTGGGCGTATTTATATAAGCCAATTTTGTTATTTATATAAGCCTGTTTTAAGCTAAATTATATATAGTTGTTTGGGTTGCAATTTTCATATTTTATAAATAATCATTATATATTTTTATTGTTTGTTTATTTATTAATGTTATATACATTTGTTTATAATTTGTTTTTACCGATATATAATAAATATTTACAAAATGCTTAGTGATTGTACAAATGAATTATAATGACAACATGCATACGCGTAGGAAATTGTAAAATTTTGATTTCGAGAGTACATAAGTGGGTATATAATTCATCATTATAATTATTATTTTATCATTAATAATCAAAGTGTAAATGAAAACAGAATTATCTATAATAATATAAATCACTAATATAAGTTATATGAACAATATGGATCCATATATTAAACTTTGGTTGGATAATTAAAGTGTAAATATAATAACGAGAAAATGCTAAAATCAATAGACAAAATAATGAGAAGGATAAAAATAAATTGAAAGTTTCTTTATTAAAAGATTCGCCCCCAATTGTACTAAATAAAATATGGCTCCCGAATAAAAAATTTGAACCATTACATAATGATTATACTCCAATTGAATAAAATCCAGATGATTTGTTAAAAAAGCAAAATAATATAAAAGTAGAAAATACATTATATCAAGTACACAAACCACTAAATAAAGGCATAACAAAGGAAAATGTAATACAGGATTATAAGCATTTTATAAATACAGATACTAAACAAAATGAAATAAAGGAAATAAATAAAATAAGAGACTCATATGACCAAACAAAACATATCCATCAAATAAAAAAGAAATAATTATCGAAATATTTATGAATGACACAAACAAAAAAGAATTAAAGACAAAAAATGATACAAATAAAAAATATGATGTATTAAATAAGGATAGTTTCGAAAACCCAAATGAATTCAAATTGGAAAGAGCATACCAAATAATAAAGATAATAACGATGACAAATTTATAGAGCATGAAAAAAATTGTTTAACTCAATTAAATATTAATAATAAAAAGGAAATTATTAGGCCAAAAGATGAGAATGTAAAAGTTTTAGACATATCCCCCATAAATAAAACAGAGGAAAAAAGTAATAATAATCCAAATTTAGACGGAAATGATATTACAGATTTTTTTGATAACGATGAGATACAAGATTTATTGGTTGAAGTGCCCAATTGGAATTGCGATAAACGTTGCAATTGTTATATATGTGCTCACAAAGATAATAGTAGAATTAAATGATATGGGTAAATTTGATAAATTCCATAAACATCGAAAGAAGTTTATAAATAAATTAAAAAAATTTAATAGGAAAGTAATGAAGAAAATTGCCAATAATAATTAAAATTTTATTATGAATAATAAAACACAACATTTATAAAAATATATTTTGTGTATAATTTAACATTAAAATACATTATATGCATCGATATGCAATAATATATTGTTTTAGTTGAATTTATTTTTTTTGTTTTTGTGTCTTTTTTACATTTCCACTATTATAAATAACAAATATGTTGATTATTACTGATATGTTATTTTCACCATTTGTTTATTTATATGCTATATCCTTGTCTAATTTATTATATTCTCAATTGTTTTGTATTCTACGATTTTGCGTAGATTTTATAATAAAATACATATGGTTATTGTTTAGTAATTGGATTTTTCATTTTATAAATGTATTATAATATAAAATTGTTAATAAACTTTTAATATAAATCCAAATTATACTTTAAATCATTAATTAATTTTATATTTTTTTTATATATAATATGCTCTCCCTTTTTACTTAAATTAATACTAAGTGTATATAACAAACTTCTTTAACATGTCTAGGATGTTAGTTGGAGTTTTTAATTTATAATAAATATATTTATCAAACAAACGAAAAAAATAAATGCCAAATATGAACAAAAAAATAAAAGCAAACAAAGTTCGGATTTTTATGACAATTCTATATTATATGTAAATACAATAAATATATCAATATACGAAAAATATGCAATTAATCACAGTTTTTAAAGAACACATGATAAATATATTTATTTCATAGTACATATATCTGGGGAATCTATACAAATACTATTTTTTATTATCATTTTAAAGGTGTTATTGCCAAAGCATAAACAAATCGTGAAATATACAATTTATGCATCGGATTACATAAAAAACGCGAATATTTACTATTAAATGAAATTATATCAATATAATTATTTATTAATATTCACCATTTTTTATGTATGATTATAGTTTAAGGATCCAATGGATGTATATATTTTATGTTTCATTGCATAAATAAATTTTAAAATGCCCTTAAATGATATTAAATATTTTGTTTTCTGGTCTTGAAACCCACATTAAGTAAAAATGTACCGACATATGAATACAAAGCGAAGGATAACCAATAGTTAGAAACATACTCGGGAGCCAATATATCTGTAGGGTTTAATATTTGGTTAATTGGGAAACCAAGGGCAAAAGCTCCAGCACCAAAAAATCCTGATCTCACATTAACATTGCATATATACTTTTTGATTTTCTTCATATTAATACCCAAAAAATATTTGGGATTTTTGTCATAGCTGTTTTCTAAGGTTTTTCGTTTATTGCATGATTTGTGATTAGAAGAATATCCTTCGTCCTCAGATTCTGTCTCATCATCATCATCATCGTCATCGTCATCGTCATCGTCATCGTTAATCATATTATTATTATTCATATTTTCTTTTATAAATTTTTCTAAATTAACAATATCGTTTTCATTTAGATTTATTTCCAATTTTCCTTTTTGTGACTCGGCATTGAATTCCATTTCTTTTTGTCGATGTGAACTTAGAGGATTTGTGGTTGGTACTACTTCACACTCTGCTAATAATCTATTAATTCTTGATGACAATGTAACTGCTGCATTGGACTCTTTAAATATATGTTCGCTCTTATTCTCCTAAAAATAGTACATATAAATTAAATATATATTGGAATAATAATAGTATCATAATAATAGAATCATTTTATGTATCATATTTATTCTTGCCTCATGTTGATAATATTGACAACATATTATCAAGGCAAATACAAAAGGGTTAATAAAAAATACTGAGTTCATTTTTTTATTCGGTATCTTAATAGTTTGAATAACTAAATAAAATATAAATGTTTTTTGCTTAGTTATCTTTAAATAATAATACTATCGTTAATTAATAACCCAATTTTATTTTATGTATGCGTTTATTAAAAATTAAATCCAAGAAAACGTAAATAAAAAATATCAATATAATTTATTTAATATTCACAAATATAATAATGTCTTATTATAGTTATATTTCTAATTATACGATTATAACGATCTTTATAAAAAAAATTAATATATATCTAATTAAAAACAAATTCTATAATTGAAATTAGTAAATATAACAAATAATGGAAATAATGATTCCATATTAAAATTATGTGATCTTTCTTAATACTTCTTTTTATGTAAAGTATTATTGATGTATCTTGTATTTTATTATTAATATTAAAATATAAGTATTAATAAATAATAATAAACTTTAAAAAAATTGGAAATCTTAAAAATAAGCAATAATAATAAACAAAAAAAATTATTTATTAGAAAATATAATAATAGTAATAGTTGTAAATATTTAATTATATATACAAAAAATTAAAAAATTATTTATTCGATCCTAAAATATCCATAATTTTTTATATAACTTTTTCTTTTATAAATAAAAAAATGCATGAATATTTTCCCTATAATAATAATTTTATAAACAACGCTCCTCGCTATAAATAATAATATTTTATTAATTTTATATACATGTCTTAACTACAAATAGCAATTAGGTAAAATGAAATTCCAATAAATGGACAATTATAAAATTATATGGATTAAATTAAGTAAAATGAAATTCCAATAACTGGACAATTATAAAATTATATGGATTAAATTAAGTAAAATGAAATATATAAAATTTAATAAAATTAATAAATATAAATATGCAATATTATATATATATTATATTAATTTGATATTGTTTATAATAATATTTAATTTATTAGAAAAAGCGGTTTAAAAATGCCATAAATATTTTATGTGCATAAAAAATTGTTTTATTATAATATTAAGTCAAATTGACATTGTTACTTTATATAAATAGCTTAAATAGATTCCATTATTTTATATTTTGTCTGAATATCGTAAATAATAATATGTTTTTCAAATATCTTTTACATAAGCCCATAGTATATTATTCAAACATAATAAATTTTGGGCCATAAATATAAATGGTGTCTTACAAAAATATTAAAAATTATTTTAATAGTTTTTTTAAAATTCGATTTATATATTTCGATTTTATCGAGGTTTAGGGTTTAGGGTTTAGGTTTAGGGTTTAGGTTAGGGTTCAGGGTTTAGGGTTTAGGGTTCAGGTTTAGGGTTTAGGGTTTAGGGTTTAGGTTCAGGTTTAGGGTTTAGGGTTTAGGGTTCAGGGTTTAGGGTTTAGGGTTTAGGTTTAGGTTCAGGTTTAGGGTTAGGTTTAGGGTTTAGGTTTAGGTT